>NC_090391.1:73452084-73702546 GCF_036365525.1 Heterodontus francisci
AGAGGGACCTTGGGTGTACTTATCCATAGATCACTGAAGGCAGCAGCATAGCTTGATAAGGTGGTTAGGTAGGTATATGGGTTACCTGTCTTTATTTGACGAGGCACAGAACGTAAAAGCAGGGAGGTTATGATGGAGCTGTACAAAACGCTTGTTAGGCCACAGGTGGAGTACTGTGTACAATTCTCGTCACCACACTATAGGAAGGAAGTGATTCCACTGGAGAGTGTGCAGAGGGGATTCACCAGGATGGTGCCTGGGCTGGAGAATTTCACCTCTGAATCGAGACCGGATCGGCTTGGGCTGTTTTATTTACAGTGGAGAAGGCTGAGGGGGGGGGGGGGGGGGGACCTGATTAATACATAAAAATTATGAGAGGCATAGATAGGGTAGATATGAAGAAACGTTTTCCCTTAACGGAGGTGTCCATAGCCAAGAGGCATAAGTTAAAGCTGAGGGACAGCAGGTTCAGGATGGACTTGATGAAAATCTTTTTCACCCAAAGGGTGATTGGAATCTGGAACACGCTGCCTGAAGGGTACCGATCAATTGGGGTGCTTATCTTGAATTGTATTACACCTCTTATCTGTTGTTGGAGTTGCACTCAAGCAGGAAAGTACAGATCATTCTATCACACTCCTAACTTGTGCCTTGCAAATGCTGGACGGGCTTTGGCGAGTAACGGAAATGAGTTGCACGCTGCAGACTTCCCAACAACTGACTTGCTCTCGTCACTGCAGTAATTATACGGCTGGTACAGTTAACTTTCTGCCGAGGATAATCCTCAGTGTGTTGATGTTGTGTAATTCAAAGATGATAATGGCGTTGAATGTCAAGGGGAGATGGATGGAATTTCTGTTGTTAGATGTTTGCACTACCTGGCACCTGTGGGGGCACGAATGTAACTTGCTTCAAATGAGCCCAAGCCTAAATATTATACAGGCCCTGTTACATGTGAGAGCGGATTATTTCCATACCTGAGGAGTTGCAAATGGTACTGAACACTATGCAACTATCAGCAAAAACCCTAACTTCAGTCCTTCTGATCGAGGAAAGGTCATTGATGAACCCTGCGAATCTCCTGCTGTGATATTCAGGTGCTGAGACTATTAGCCTCCAAATACTGATACCATCTTCCTTTGTTCACGGTATGACGCCATCCAGAAGAAAGTTTCTCCTTGATTTTGTTAGGACGCCTTGATGCCACAGTCGATCAACTGCTGCCTTATTATCAAGGGCAACCAATCTCACCTCGCCTCTTGCTTTGTCTATTTTGCCTATGTTTGGAGCAAGGCCATAATGAGGTCTGCAGCCGAGTGGCCTGACGGTAATTAAACTTGAGCATCTGCAAGCTGATTAAATGTCATTTGATGGCACTCTTGACGACACCTTCTATCATGGTATTGCTGATTAAGAATAGACGAATGACAGGTAATTTGACAGGTTAGATCTATCCTGTGCTTTGTGAACAGGACATATTTGGGCACATTTCCACGTTTTCGGGGAGATGCCAACGTTCATTTTGGCTAATGGACACCTAGGCAAAACTTTGTGGTGATCAAGGGTGGGCATTGTGGCGTTGGGGTTTAGGGGGGTGGGGTGGGATTGGGGTGGGGTTAGGGGTGGAGGATGGTTGGAGAATTTCCAGAACTTAGACCACCCAGATATCTGACACACTGATGTCAGTTCCAGTTTTTGTCAGTGGTGGGAAAACACAATGGGTGACATTTGCACCACAATGCGTTTCAGAGAACGGCGGGTGCTACGGAAGCACCTCCAAACAGAAGACCAGTCAAACCTGGCGGCACTGAGGAGAGACACGTTGCCGTGATCTGTAGACTGTCTGCAGCATTGCTGCTTTGGTGAAGAGCGGGATTTGGAGTTTGCTATGGGACTGCATTGCTTCACCCTCTTCAAGAACGTCTTGAGCACCGGGATCACAGAAAGAGAGTCTGGGGTAATGGGGGCTGTGCTAGGTGGTCTGGGGTACTGAAGTTTAACAAGTGGAGTCAGGGTGCCGAGTGCTTTGCAAAGTGTTAAAGTTCCTGGGGGACTGCAAGATATTTCGGGGTTGCTGATGCTGTGCCTGGATGCCAATTTTTTGTTTGGGGGTATGGGGCAGTACATGGTTGACATGTGTAATTGGTCTGTTTGCTCACACTGCTGGAACAGCGGGTGGGTCATCATCAAGGCTGGACTCTGATGTCCATCAGTGACTGCGCCAACAATATGGATCCAAAGCAGGAGGCCAAATGGGTTGAGCCACGTGCAAAGGAGGCAAGAGACAATCTCATATCAGCTCGTTTGCAGCCATCCTGGTGTGCATTGACAGAGAATGAAATACCAGTTTACTGCAATGCATCAACTCTTCAGATTTCTGTCCATATGTGGTCAGACTCCTGTGAGCGGATGTAATGTATGCGAGTGCCCATGGGAGACATGATGTTAATGAGGGATGTCACGACACTGACATGTTACAGAGGGCAGTGGGGGACGGTGAGGTCAACAACTCACCCTTCAGGCACAATTGTACATGGCTTTCAGACAATGAAGCCTATTCATAGAATAGAGGACATTTTAATTAAGAACAAAGAACAAAGAAAATTACAGCACAGGAACAGGCCCTTCGGCCCGCCAAGCCTACGCCGGTCCAAATCCTCTATCTAAACCTGTCGCCTATTTTCTAAGGGTCTGTATCTCTTTACTTCCTGCCCATTCATGTATCTGTCTAGATACATCTTAAAAGACGCTATCGTGCCCGCGTCAACCACCTCTGCTGGCAAAGCGTTCCATGCACCCACCACCATCTGCATAAAGATATTTCCACGCATATCCCCCCGAAACTTATCCCCTTTCACTTTGAACTCGTGTCCCCTTGTAATTGAATCCCCCACTCTGGGAAAAAGCTTCTTGCTATCCACTCTGTCTGTACCTCTCATGATTTTGTACACCTCAATCAGGTCCCCCCTCAACCTCCGTCTTTCGAATGAAAATAATCCTAATCTACTCAACCTCTCTTCATAGCTAGCGCCCTCCATACCAGGCAACGTCCTGGTGAATCTCCTCTGCACCCTATCCAAAGCATCCACATCCTTTTGGCAATGTGGCGGCCAGAACTGCACGCAATATTCCAAATGTGGCCGAACCAAAGTCCTGTACAACCGTAACATGACCTGCCAACTCTTGTACCCAATACCCCATCCGATGAAGGAAAGCATGCCGTATGCCTTCTTGACCACTCTATTGACCTGCGTTGCCACCTTCAGGGAACAATGGACCTGAACACCCAAATCTCTCTGTACATCAATTTTCCCCAGGACTTTTCCATTTACTGTATAGTTCACTCTTGACTTGGATCTTCCAAAATGCATCACCTCGCATTTTCCCTGATTGAACTCCATCTGCCATTTCTCTGCCCAACTCTCCAGTCTATCTATATTCTGCTGTATTCTCTGACAGTCCCCTTCAGTATCTGCTACTCCACCAATCTTAGTGTCGTCTGCAAACTTGCTAATCAGACCACCTATACTTTCCTCCAAATCATTTATGTATATCACAAACAACAGTGGTCCCAGCACGGATCCCTGTGGAACACCACTGGTCACACGTCTCCATTTTGAGAAACTCCCTTCTACTGCTACACTCTGTCTCCTGTTGCCCAGCCAGTTCTTTATCCATCTAGCTAGTACACCCTGGACCCCATGCGCCTTCGCTTTCTCCATCAGCCTACCATGGGAACCTTATCAAACGCCTTACTGAAGTCCATGTATATGACATCTACAGCCCTTCCCTCATCAATCAACTTTGTTATTTCCTCAAAGAATTCTATTAAGTTGGTAAGACATGACTTTCCCTGCACAAAACCATGTTGCCTATCACTGATAAGCCCATTTTCTTCCAGATGGGAATAGATCCTATCCCTCAGTATCTTCTCCAGCAGCTTCCCTACCACTGACGTCAGGCTTACCGGTCTATAATTACCTGGATTATCCCTGCTACCCCTCTTAAACAAGGGGACAACATTAGCAATTCTCCAATCCTCCGGGACCTCACCCGTGTTAAGGATGTTGCAAAGATATCTGTTAAGGCCCCAACTATTTCCTCTCTCACTTCCCACAGAAACCTGGGATAGATTCCATCCGGACCTGGGGACGTATCCAACTTAATGCCCTTTAGAATACCCAACACTTCCTCCCTTCTTATGCCGACTTGACCTGGAGTAATCAAACATCTGTCCCTAACCTCAACATCCGTCATGTCCCTCTCCTCGGTAAATACCGATGCAAAGTACTCGTTTAGAATCTCACCCATTTTCTCTGACTCCACGCATAACTTTCATCCTTTGTCCTTGAGTGGGCCAATCCTTTCTCTAGTTACCCTCTTGCTCCTTATATATGAATAAAAGGCTTTGGGATGTTCCTTAACCCTGTTTGCTAAAGATATTTCATGACACCTTTTAGCCCTCTTAATTCCTCGTTTCAGATTGTGCCTACAATCCCGATATTCTTTCAAAGCTTCGTCTTTCTTCAGCCGCCAAGACCTATGTATGCTTCCTTTTTCCTCTTAGCTCGTCTCACAATTTCACCTGTCATCCATGGTTCCCTAATCTTGTCATTTCTACTCCTCATTTACATAGGAACATGTCTCTCCTGCACGCTAATCAACCTCTCTTTAAAAGACTCCCACGTATCAAATGTGGATTTACCTTCAAACAGCTGCTCCCAATCTACATTCCCCAGTTCCTGCCGAATTTTGGTATAGTTGGCCTTACCCCAATTTAGCACTCTTCCTTCAGGAACACTCTCGTCTTTGTCCATAAGTATTCTAAAACTTACGGAATTGTGATCACTATTCCCAAAGTAGTCCCCTACTGAAACGTCAACTACCTGGCCCGGCTCATTTCCCAACACAGGTCCAGTATGGCCCCTTCCCGAGTTGAACTATTTACCTACTGCTCCAGAAAACCCTCCTGGATGCTCCTTACAAATTCTGCTCCCTCTAGACATCTGACATGAAGTGCATCCCAGTCAATGTTGGGAAAATTAAAATCTCCTATCACCACCACCCTGTTGCTCCTACAGCTTTCCATAATCTGTTTACATATTTGTACCTTTATCTCACGCTCGCTGTTGGGAGGGCTGTAGTACAGCCCCAACATTGTTACCGCACCATTCCTTTTTCTGAGTTCTGCCCATATTGCCTCACAGCTCGTGTCCTCCATAGTTCCTTCCTTCAGCACAGCTGTGATATCCTCTTTGACCAGTAATGCAACTCCTCCACCCCTTTTACCTCCCTCTCCATCCCGCCTGAAGCATCGGTATCCTGGGATATTTGCTTGCCAATCATGCCCTTCCCTTAACCAAGTCTCAGTAATAGCAATAACATCATACTCCCAGGTACTAATCCAAGCCCTAAGTTCATCTGCCTTACCTACTACACTTCTTGCATTAAAAAATACACCTCAGGCCACCAGTCCCTTTGCTTTCATCATCTGCTCCCTGCCTACTCTTTCCCTTAGTCACGCTGACTTCATTATCTAGTTCCTTACAGGCTTTAGTTATTACATCCTTACTCTCTACTGACCTCATTTGGTTCCCATCCCCCTGCCATATTAGTTTAAACCCTCCCCAACAGCGTTTGCAAAAGCACCCCCAAGGACATTGGTTCCAGTCCGGCCCAGGTGTAGACCGTCCAATTTGTAATAGTCCCACCTCCCCCAGAACCGGTCTCAATGTCCCAAAAATCTGAACCCCTCCCTCCTGCACCATCTCTCAAGCCACGCATTCATCCTGACTATTCTTTCATTTCTACTCTGACTATCACGTGGCACTGGTAGCAATCCAGAGATTACTACCTCTGAGGTCCTACTTTTTAACTTGGCTACTAACTCCCTAAATTCTGCTTGTAGGACCTCATCCCGTTTTTTGCCTATATCATTGGTGCCTATGTGCACAACGACAACTGGCTGTTCACCCTCCCCCTTCAGAATGCTCTGCAGCCGATCTGAGACATCCCTGACCGGTGCACCTGGGAGGCAACATACCATTCGGGAGTCTCGTTTTCGACCACAGAACAGCCTATCTACTCCCCTTACAATCGAATCCCCTATGACTCTCGCCCTTCCACACTTTTTCCCGCCCTTCTGAGCAGCAGAGCCAGCTACGGTGCCATGAACCTGGCTACTGCTGCCTTCCCCTGGTGAGCCTTCTCCCCCAACAGTATCCAAAACGGTATACCTGTTGTGGAGGGCGATGAACGCAGGGGACACCTGTGCTGCCTTCCTGCTCTTTCTCTGCCTTTTGGTCACCCATTCCCTTTCTCCCTCAGCAATCCTAATCTGCGGTGTGACCAATTCGCTAAACGTGCTATCCACGACCTCCTCAGCATCGCGGATGCTCCAAAGTGAGTCCATCCGCAGCTCCAGAGCCGTCATGCGGTCTAACAAGAGCGGCAGCTGGACACAATTCCTGCACGTGAAGGAGTCAGGGACATTAGCCATGTCCCTGAGCTCCCACATGGAGCAAGAGGAGCATGTCACGGGTCTGAGATCTCCTTCCATTTTTAATCTTAAGCTTAAACTTACTTAAATGAAAAAGGAATGAAAAGTTTTTTACCAATCACACGATTAAAAAAAAAGAGTAATAGAAAAAGCCTTACCTTATCTACACACCACCGAGTCCTTTTTCTTTGGTTAGAGGAGGAGGGCGGGTGGGAGACACTACAGGTGTAGTGTCTCGGGTTCAGGAACGGCCCAAAGATATAGGGTTTTACTTACCCAGCAGCCCCCTGGTCTCCGCCGAATTCAAAATGAAATTAAGTTTACTTTAAACTGACCTTCCCAGCTGCTCACTCGCTCGCACTCTCTGCTCCCGAAAATGCTGCTGCAATGAAAGGCAAGTTATTTTAAACTGCCCAAATATATAGGGTTTTACTTACCCAGCAGCCCCCTGGTCTCCGCCGAAAACAAAAAGAAATGAAGTTTACTTTAAACTGACCTTCCCAGCTGCTCACTCGCTCACACTCTCTGCTCCCGAAAAAGCTGCTGCAATGAAAGGCAAGTTATTTTAAACGGCCCAAATATATAGGGTTTTACTTACCCAGCAGCCCCCTGGTCTTGGCCGAAAACAAAAAGAAATTAATTTTACTTTAAACTGACCTTCCCAGCTGCTCACTCGCTCGCACTCTCTGCTCCCGAAAAAGCTGCTGCAATTAATTAACACAAAACGTATGTGGTAGACACCTGAAAACTACAGTGCAGCTATGTGTTATTTTAATATGTTTGTGGGTGGTCCCATGAAGTGTGCTGCGGGAGGCAGCAGCTGGGCTTCAGGTAGGCTACTGATAAAGCTGCCTCTTAGACCCTGATAACTTTGACTGGCGTCCTGTCGCTGCCTTAGGCTTGGAAGGCCCGGCTGCCTGGAGATGTTTTGGACAGGTGCACAGCTCTCCCTAGGCATCGCAGCTACTGGAACTGGGCTGCCTGGTGGAAGGGATGAGAAGCCAGTGGCTAAATTTGTAACGCCCTGTGGGGCGTCCCCAAATGTGTCTGTCAGCTTCCCACCTCCCTTTGAAGGCCCTCTCAAGCCACCCTGCTCACCAAAGGAGCTGCAGAAGGCTTCATCTCCTGTTTCTTCTCTTGCCTTGTCACTGCTCCATTGAGCTCATGCTCGAGGCGACCATGTGCAGCTCTGCGTGCATCTTTGAGATCTAGGGCTCCATGAGAGTCTGAAGTTTCTTGATGGACGAAGTGCTGCTCTCATAGGCCTGAATCCTGGCGACAGTCATGGCATGAACGTACCACTTCGTCGTCCACTTATGGTTGCACTTGCTCTCTGGCATCTCCTCCAAATGCTGCCTTACCTCTCTGCATCTCCAGCATGCCCTCTGTTGTTGAGACCAAAGGATGTCATCATCCTGGGGCCCAGCATGAGCCTGGTTACACACATTTCTCAGAATGCCAGCGGACTTGGCTGTCTCAGCCTCAGCCAGCTGTTGGGGTCCGTGTGTCACAGTCTCAGCATCTTATGATATTGATTCAAATTCCGAGTAGGTAGCCACCGATATGGAAGTATGTGCGCTACTAGAGGGTGCAAGAGAGTGATAGGATGGTGCATCCTTTGAGCAATCCTTCTCGTCAGAGGCAGGCGCCTGTGCAGTTGATCGTGTGGATCCCTGGAAATGACTGCCTGCATGAGAGAAGACAAACATGTGTAGGTTAGGCTATGCAGTTCTCCTGATGGCAATCAAGAGCTAAGTGTGTCTCCAACATCGATGTGCATGTCAATGGGATGCAATCCTCACTCTTTTGCACCTGTACTTCATTCTGCCCATCTGATACAGCGTAGCAGCCATGGATGCCAGCAAGTTCCAAGGCCTGTTCCTCAGTGGAGGTGAGTGGACGTCGATATGGCCTTCCGAATGACTGGGCCATCTCCCTCCTATTATGGGCCCCCTTGTTCTACAATAGGAAGGATGTAGATAGTGGAGAATGGCTTAGAGAACATCATGGTTGCTAATCCAAATTAAGCCACTCATCCCCTCCTGGGTAATCTGATGTCTCGCGTGCTGGCATTCGTTGTCAGGGGAAGGGTGTAAGGGGGTGAGCTATGAAGGAGCCTGTGGCCGACAGACAGCCATGCACTTATGAGGATGTGACAGAACTCTATCCACTAGTCTCTCACAGTTACCCTCCCCATGTCCCACAACTTCCAGCATAGGCATATGCAATCCTCAAAAAGGCATGGAACAGTCGCCTTGACAGAACGCGAGAGGACATTGACCCTCTTCCAGCGCTGAACTCAGTTGTGCTGGGTGACAGCTTGGCTGTTAACCTCCATTGTGATCTCCATCAAGGTTTGCTTGGTCAGGCGGGTGGACCTCCTCTTGACATTGTGGGGGAAGAGAACTTCCCGTTTTGCTCTTGCAGACTGGAGATGAATCTGCAGGGAGGCATCACTGTACCGTGGGCACACTCTGTGTCTTTCTCAGCCATCTTCTTTTGCCCTGGTTGAGGAATTGGGCCCAGGAGGGTGATGGGTGGTAGTGGGCGTTGAAGCTGGCAACGGAAGTAGTGGGACAATGTTGTAGTCTGCACCAAGCTGCAAAGCAATCCGCGCAGGAGTGAATGGAAGTCTGGCTGGCCTTTAAATATGAAACCAGCACATGCTCCAGAGTCATCTGAGGCACTAATCAATGACTCTGTTCCCTCCCCCGCCACGTGACTGGTGGGGACCTGCGACTCCCCTACGCAAAATGCCCATTGATGTGTTATCGCTGTGCGGTTGTTGCCCATGTGCTGGATGGGCACGCAACACATTGCCAGGCCCACCGGTACAGTCCGTGGGCTCATTAAATTCGCCCCCTCGTCCTTGAGAACACGTCCTCTGTACCTTAGCCAGAATATTGTCAGGTCCCATCGTATTGTTGCATCCAATGAATTCAGCTGTTCTTTGCTGTCATGTGAAGTGAACTGTATTGGCCGAAAAATGATATTTGTAATGTTGAGGAGCTCAGGAGGAGGCCAAATTGAATCATCCAGTTGGAATTTCTGCCTGAGGATGTTTGCAATCGTTCAGCCTTGCGTTTTGCACTCCATACGAAGCTCAGCTGTCATTGATCCTGGGGATATTTGTGGAACATCCTGTTTCAGTTAATTGTATAGTTGAGCACCACTGTTCACAAATGGATGTGGCTGGATTGCAGAGCTTTAGTCAGTTGATTGTGAGATCCCATAGCTCTCTCTCTTGCTTGCAGCTTCCTGATTGAACAAGGATCGGTCGCCTGGTTTGATGGCATCATTTGAGCGAAAACTAGGCCATGCCATGAGGTTGCGAATTGTGGTGGAATACATTTTCCCTGCTGCGTATGGCCCACAGACATCATTGAAGACGAGCTTTGAACGGTTTGATCTGCTCTGAATCCTCCGACTATGCCCCTAGTCCTTGACTTCACAACCAGCGGAAGCAGTTTCTCTCTATCTGCACTATCTGTTCCATTTAACAGCTTGGAGACTTCCTGGTACCTTGTAATTTCGAGGGAAGGATGCAACCCCAGTTTGTGTAGTCTCCACTCGTTATTTAAACCTTGGGGTTCACGTAGCACTGTGATAAATCGATGCCTCAATCCCTGGAAGGAAATTATAAGTACTATTCCTAAGATAAAAATATGAAGTGCTGGAATAACTCAGCATGTCTGTGGAGAGAGAAACAGAGTTAAAATTTCAGATCTGTGACCTTGCATCAGAACTGGCGCAATTTAGAAAAGAATTAGGCTTTAAGCAACTGACGTGGGATGCGGGGAATGCGTGGGGAAGACAACAAAGGTGAAGTCACACGGGATCAGAGGTGACCTGCAAGATGGATACAGAACTGGCTCGGTCATAGAAGACAGAGGATATCAGTGGATGGGTGTTTTTCTGAATGGAGGGATGTGACTAGTGGTGTTCCGCAGGGATCAGTGCTGGGAACTTTGCTGTTTGTCATATATATAAATTATTTGGAGGAAAGTTTAGCTGGTCTGATTAGTCAGTTTGCGGACGACACAAAGGTTGGTGGAGTTGCGAATAATGATGAGGATTGTCAGATGATACAGCAGGATATAGATCATTGGAGACTTGGGCGGAGAAATGGCAGATGGGGTTTAATCCGGACAAATGTGAGGTAATGCATTTTGGAAGGTCTAATGCAGGTGGGAGGTATACAGTCAAAGGTAGTCAAGAAGGCATACAGCATGCTTGCCTTCATCGGTCGGGGCATAGAGTATAAAAATTGGCAAGTCATGTTGCAGCTGCACAGAACCTTAGTTAGGCAACACTTAGAATATTGCGTGCACTTCTGGTCGCCACACTACCAGAAGGACGTGGAGGCTTTGAAGAGGGTACAGATTAGGGTTAGCAGGATGTTGCCTGGTCTGGAGGGCATTAGCTATGAGGAGAGGTTGGAAAAGCTCGGATTGGTTTCACTGGAACGACGGAGGTGGAGGGGCGACATGATAAAGGTTTACAAAGTTATGAGCGGCATGGACAGAGTGGATAGTCAGGAGCATTTCTCCAGGGTGGAAGAATCAGTTACTAGGGGACATAGGTTTAAGGAGCGAGGGGCAAAGTTTAGAGGGGATGTACGAGGCAAATTATTTACACAGAGGGTGGTGAGTGCCTGGAACATGCTGCCAGGGGAGGTGTTGGAAGCAGATACGATAGCGACGTTTAAGAGACATCTTGACAAATATATGAATAGGAAGGGAATAGAGGAATAAGGGCCCCGGAAGCGCAGAAGGTGTTAGCTTAGGCAGGCATCAAGATCGGTGCAGGCTTGGAGGGCTGAGTGGCCTGTTCCTGTGCTGTACTGTTGTTTGTTCTTTGGGAGGGCAGGGGTGACAAGGGTGGTGCTGCTGTTGTCTGGCTACCCAACTCTACCTTGCAGAGGCTGTGTGCCAACTATCAGATACTTCTTCCTACCTCCCACTGGACCATGACCCCATCACCGAAAATCAAGCCACTGTCACCAGGACTGTCACTGACCTCATCCCCTCCGGAGATCTCCCCTCTGCAGTTGCCAACTTGCTGGTCGTAAAAACCTGCACAGCCCGCTTCTACCTCCTTCTTAAAATCCACAAACAGGTCTGTCCTGGCAGGCTCATCGTTTCAGCCTGTTCCTGCCCCACTGAAATTGTTTCTTTTGCTATTGACTGCATCTTTTCTCTGTTGGTACAGTCTCTTTCCAGCTACATCCTTGCCTTTTCGGTCGACCTGATTTTGACAATTTCCAGTTTCCTGCCCCTAATCCTATCCTCTTCACTATGGCCGTCCAATCTCCCTGCAGCTCCATCCTCCACAGAGACAGTTTGGGGGCTCTGCGCTTCTTCCTTAAACAGCGGACCAACCAGTCCCCATCCACCGCCACCCTGCTGCGACTGGCTGAACATGTTCTTACATTGAAGAACGTCTCCTTCAACACTACTCACTTCGTTCAAGTAAAAGGTGTTGCCATGGTTACTGTTTAATTTTTGTTTAGAGATACAAGCACTGAAACAGGCCCTTCAGCCCACCGAGTCTGCGCTGACCATCAACCACCCATTTATACTAATTCGACACTGATCCCATATTCCTACCACATCACCACATTTCCCAACCACCAACCTATACTAGGGGCAATTTATAATGGCCAATTTACCTATCAACCTGCAAGTCTTTGGCATGTGGGAGGAAAAAGGAGCACCCAGAGGAAACCCACGCAGACACAGGGAGAACTTGCAAACTCCACATAGGCAGTACCCAGAATTGAACCTGGGTCGCTGGAGCTGTGATGCTAACCACTGCGCCACTGTGCCACCACTGGCTTGAGTTTCAGTTATGCTTGTCTTTTCGTGGGATATGTCGAACATTCATTGTTCCAGTCCTACTCTGGCTCACTCCCTCATCTCTTTTTCGGTACATTGATGACTGTATCTGTGCCGTTTCCTGCACCCACCTAGAACTGGGAACGGTTATCAACTTTCCTCCTATTTCCACCCTTCTCTCACCTTTACAGGTCCCATCTCTGACACTTCCATTCCCTTTCTCGAGTTCGCTGTTTCCATCTCTGGCTGTCTACCAATACTCGTTATAAGCCCAGAGACTGCCACAGCTACCTTGGTTACATCTCCTCGCACCCTGTTTCCTGTAAGGACTCCACCACATTCTCACAGCTACTCTGTCTCCGACGCAACTGCGCTGATGATGCAACCTTCCACAACAGCGCTTCTAACATCTCTTCCTTTCTCCTCAACTGAGGTATCCCCTGCAATGTGGTTGAAAGGGCCCTCAACCGTTCCAGGCTCATTTCCCACGCTTCTGCCCTCACCCCTTCCCCTCCCCCCAAGAACCACGACAGGGTTCCGCTTGTCCTCACTTTCCACCCCACTCGCCTCCACATCGAAAGGCTCATCCTCTGCCAATTCTACAATTCCAGAGTGATGCCACCAGCAAACACATCTTCCCTTCCCCTCTCCTTTCGGCATTTCGAAGGGATTATTCCCTCCACGATAATCTGGTCCACTTCTCCATTACCAACGACACCTCGTCCCCCTCCCATGGCACCTTCCCATGCAATCACAGGAGGTGTAATGTCTGCCGTTTTATCTCTCTCTCCTCACCATCCAAGGCTCCAAACATTCCTCCCAGGTGTAGCAGCGATTTAATTGTACCTTTTTCAATTTAGTTTGCTGTATTCGCTGCTCACAATGGGGTCTCCGAAACATTGAAGAGAATAAACGTAGATTGTGTGACCATTTTGTGGAACACCGCTGTTCATTCTGAAAGCAAGTCCTCGAGCTTCCGGTCCATTCTTCCAGTGATCATCAACCCAAGGTCAAGCAGCAACACTTGATCTTTTGATTAGGCACTCTACAGCCTTGTGGACAGAACATTGAGTTGAATAGCTCAAGCATGACTGGCCTTTATGTTATATTTAATGGTATTTATTTAACCACGTGTCGGTTTTTCATGTCGTCAGAGCTGCTCATTATTTTGCTATTAACGCTCCCTCTGGACTAATGCTTTGTCTTTCACCACAAACATGAACACCGTCTTTGCCTTTGTCCCAGGACAGCTTTGTTGTTTAATCTCTCCTGCCATCTGCCCTAACAAACACCTTCTCTTCCCCACGTCCATTCCCCCCCTCCGCCACACCGCCTCCCTTAACTTGCTTGAAACGAATTACATTCCAACGTTTGCCAGTTCCGATTTACGATCACAGACTTGAAACGTTAATTCTCTCTCTCTCTCCACAGATGCTGCCAGACTTTCTGAGTAATACAAGCACTTTTTTGTTTTTATTTCAGATTTCCAGCCTCTGAAGTATGTTGGTTTTATTACCCTTCCTACCATATGGTTTCCACAACTGCTTGCAGCAGTCCAGGTGTTGTCCAGCCAGGGTTTTGTCAAGGTGGAACATGACTTATTTGCCCTGATATTCCACCACTCTGGATATAATTATATAATTCTAGTCATGTTATTTGCATTCTTGTCTCCACCAGCTCACGATGTTTTAATGATCTATGTACCTGGACTGCCAAATCTTTTAGCATCTTCACAATTTATAGCTTTTTTATCATGAATGAAGTGCCCTGCTCTATCATTTGTACGTCCAAAGTGAATGATCTCGCATTTTTCTACATTGAAATAAAATCTGAATAGTTTTCTCCATTCGCTTAATTTGTCAATACATCCTGTAGTTTTACCCTTCTATCTATATTGCAATGCTGCCTATCGTTGCATCACTTGCAAAGTTGCATAAGTGCTTTTATACCATTAACCAAATCATTAATTAATATAGTGAATGGCTGAGGCTCCAACACTGATACTTGACAGACACTGAGAGTAACATCCTGCCAATGAGAGTATCTGTCTTTTGTTACTGCTGACAGTCCTGCCGCTGAGCTGATTTTGTAACCACGATTCGGCTTTTGCTTGCAGCCTCCCATACAGGACCTTATCAAGTGTTTTCTGTAAGTGCATGCAATTAACAGTCCACTATTCACAACCTTAATCACACTTCGGGGAAGAGTTCAAGGACAAGGGAAGGTGTTGGAGGAGCATTAATATCTTTGTACCACGGGGATGGGACGTCAGTTATATGGAGAGAATCAAAAACGTATGATATTTATCACACCAGAGAGAAAAAACAGCAGCAAGGAGGCGAAAATAAATAACACGAAAGCTGAGCATGACCATCGAAATAACTGGACACAGTGACTTACCGGCGACACCAACAACAGCGAGTATTGGATAATAAATCTTTTGAATAACCAGAAGGGAATACAGGACCCGAAGATCTAATGTCAGCAAATCATAATAATAAGAAAGGTAGTCAAACTCCCAGGAGAAGCTCCTTCTCATTGTTATAATATTCCAATCTAATGGTCTCAGATTCTGATCCATTGTTGTAACATTCCTATCTGTTGTTCTCAGATTCATACCGTTCTTCTCCCTTTCTTTGGAGAAGCTGATTCCTGCTAGTGCCAGAGATGATTCTGCCAAACACACGGCAAGCAGTCTCCTATTAATAGAAGGAAGAAACCTCCAGAGACACTACTGGGGCCAATGGAGAATAACATTAATTACACTCACTTAACAAACAGGTTCAGTTAACCCTTTTCAATCCAGCACTATACACATTAAAGTATAATACTTATCGGATTCAATTGGGATGTATGAGGATTGCTGATGGAAGGAAAGGTGGAAATAATGGAGGCAATGGGAAACAAATATTGTTATTCTCCTTGGATGTGGTAGTGGTACCAGAGGATATGGAGGTTGCAACCGTTACCTACTGGTTAATACAAAGAGTGAGAGAGCGCGAAACAGCACTGGAAGAGGCTCTTCGTCCCACCGAGTCTGTGCCGACCAGCAACCACCCATTTATACTAATCCTGCATTAACCCCATGTTCCGTACCACATCACCACAATTCTCCTACCACCGATACACACTGGGGGTAATTTACGCTGGCCAATTTACCTATTAACCAGCAAGTCTTTGGCTGTGGGAAGAGACCAGAGCACCCGGCGGAAACCCACGCAGTCACAGGGAGATCCTGCAAACTCCGCACAGGCAGAATCCACAACTGATCCCGAGTTACTGGAGTTGGGAGGCTGCGGTGCTGACAACTGCGCCACTGTGCCACCCCACAGAGGGAGGAAAGAGAGAGGAATAAACCCTGTAGCTGCAGGCACTCAGGCCAATGTCGCTGGTGGGGAAATTTCTGGAAGACAGAATCCAGGACAAAAATATTTATGGCTTTGTAAAACGTACGTAAGACATGTCAGAGAGCATGGTTGCAATCGAGTTCTTTAATGAATAACAGAGAGGGTTGATGAGTGTAAAGAGGTTCAATTTATGTTTATGGACTTACAAAAGTTCTGCAATGATAGACCATTTAATTGCCGTGAAAAGAAAAATGAAACCCATGGAGTAAAGAGGCAGTGACAGTGTGGAAATGCCTTTGGGTAACGGACACAGAGAGAAGGACTGTGATAAACGGTTGTACAAACTGGGGAATGTATACAGTGGTATTCCCAGGGGCATCGTTATTCGGACAAATGCTCTTATATATGGGTGCAGGAGAAAATAGACCTGCATCTAAAATTTTTCTTAAAGATGGAGGAGAAGTTGCAAAGGAGTACAGTTACTTATCTTTGTGAATAGAGGCAGAGAGCACCAAAGCAAGAAAGGTATGTTCAAAGTTGATAAATCACCGATTCAGCCTCATCTGGAGTATGGCATACAATTCTCGATACCACACTGTAAGAAGGATGTCAAGGTCTTAGAGAGGGTCAGGAGAGTATTGCATCATATCAGGGATGAAGAACACCCTTTGTGGAGGTACTGGAGAAGGCAGACTTCCTATCCAAGAAGCAAGAATTTAAATGCAAGATTTCATTGAGGTGCCAAAACTATCAGGCGTTGTGATGGAGTGAAAAAGAAAAGTCGTGTTCCCCTCATAGAAAGGGTGGACAACCATCGGATTCAACTTTAAAGTATTTGACACACAACCTGAGGAAAGATGAAGAGTTTCTTTTTTTATGCAATGAGTTGTTGTGATCTGGAACGCTGTGCAAGAAAGGATGGTGGACACAGACCCAATTTCAATTTTCAAAAGGTAACTGAATAAATTCTGGCATGGGTGGCACAGTGGCGCAGTGGTTAGCACCGTAGCCTCACAGCTCCAGTGTCCCGGGTTCATTTCTGGGTACTGCCTGTGCGGAGTTTGAAAGTTCTCCCTGTTACTGCGTGGGTTTCTGCCAGGTGCTCTGGTTTCCTCCCACAGCCAAAGACTTTCAGGTTGATAGGTAAATTGGCCATTGTAAGTTGCCCCTAGTGTAGGGAGATGGTGGGGATGTGGTAGAAAATATCGGATTAACGTAAGATTAGTAGACAATGGGTGGTTATTGGTCGGCACAGACTCGGAGGGCCAAAGGGCCTGTTTCAGTGCTGTATTTCTCTATGTCTATGGTGTATTGTGGGTGGGTGTTGCTAGTGATGATCGTGCATGCAGATGCAAACGGCAGAGAAAACAAATTAAGTGGTTGGCTCTTTCAAGAGCTGCCAGAGGTACGATGGGTCAGTTCGGCTCAGTCAGTGCTCTATGATTCCATCATTCTGTTATAGCAGAAGCCATCCTGTCCAATCCTCATGTCCAATTGGCATTGTCAGCCACGTTGTATTGACAATTTTTTCAGTGGAGCTCTGCTCTGATCAAAGGTCTCAATTTCTTTCAATTAGCAATTTTAAAAATCATTCATTATATGCCCATTTTATCTCCTTTCTGTCTGTTCTCATAATAAGGGTGACATTGTCAGGCTCAGTATCACATCCTTAGTTACCATGAGTAAACAGTGGTCGGCCATCTTGAGCCGGTGCATTCCAAGTGGCGAAGGTGCTCCCACAATACCGTCACAATTGGAATATCAGAGGGCTAAAGTGGAGAGCCCCTGACAACAGGCACAGGGATGACCCTGCGCCTGTTAAAAGTCATGCAGGCAGCATGCATATTTAATGCTGCCTGATCATTCCATGAATAAGATGTGATTGCATGCCTCAGCAGGTCGCCCAAGTTCGTACCAGGTCAGCACTATTTAAAGCTAGACTTCACAATTTAGACCCAGACTGCACTCTTAAATTCGGCAGCAGGTGCTGAAAATGCTTGGATAACATTTGAAGAACTTTTGGAAGAAATTGTTATGATTCAAGATTCAAGACAGTTTGTCAGGGTTTTAGGATGCTGCACTGGAGTTGTTGCAGGAACTGGACAGGAGTCGAGAGATTCGTTGCCTCATTGGGCCATGAGGCCCTCCATAAGGCAGTTAGTGACACCGGTCTGGCACCAAGGATGTGGTGTCAGTGCTGCAAGAAGTTTAATGGCCCTATACAAGTGGTCAACGTCAATGAATGCATCCTCGTATGCCACTTCCTCCCAATTACACTACCAGCCCCACACACTGCTCCATTCAATGCAACTCTTTCACTCGCCTTCGAACAATATTAAACTTGACACAAACATTCATAAGCCTCGCCTCACTCGAACACACAGAGCATTGCTGGAAGCTGCACCCTCATATCTCACAATTTGCACCATCTACCAGCTATTCAAATGTGGCAGGCACATACGAACATACGAATATATGAAATAGGAGCAGGAGTAGGCTACTTAGTCCCTCGAGCCTTCTCTGCCATTCAATAAGTTCATGGCAGAACTGATTACTCCACATGTCCACCTACATCCGATAACCTCCCACCCCCTTGCTTATCAAGAATCTATCTGCCACTGCCTTAAAAATATTCAAAGACTCTGCTTCCACCGCCTTTTGATGAAGCAAGTTCCAAAGACTCACGACCCCCTGAGAGAAAAAAAATCTCCTCATCTCTGCCTTAAATGGGCGATCCTTTATTTTTAAACAGTAACCCCTAATTCTAGATTCTCCCACAAGAGAACACATCCTTTCGACATCCACCCTATCAAGACCCCTCAAGATCTTGTATGTTTCAATCAAGGCGCCTCTTACTCTTCCAAATTCCAGCGGATGCATGCCTAGCCAGACTAATCTTTCCTCGTAAGATAGTCCGCCCATTCCAGATATTAGCTCAGTAAACCGTCTCTGTACTGCCTCCAACGCAGTTCCATCCTTCCTTAAATAGAGAGACCAGTACTGTGCAAAATACTCCAGATGTGGTTTCACTAATGCCCTGTATAGCTGAAGCATAACTTCCACACGTTTGCATTCAATTCCCCTCCCAATAAACGATAACATTCTATTGGATTTCCTAATTACGTGCTGTACCTGTTTACCAACCTTTTGAAATTCATACACTGGGCCACCAGATCCCGCTGCATCTCAAAGCTCTGCAATCTCTCTGCATTTAGATAATATGTTTTTTTTCATTATTCGTGCCGAAGTGGACGTTGTCACACTTTGCCTCATTATACTCCCTTTGCCAGGTCTTTGCTCATTCCCCTAACCTATCTATACCCCTTTCTAGCCTTCTTATGTGCTCTTCAAAAGTTACTTTCCTACCTATCGTAGTGTAATGAGCAAATTTAGCAACCTTCATCACAGTCATTTATATAAATTGTAAAAGGTTAAGGCCGCAGAACTGATCCCTATGCCACACCACTCGTTAGATCTTGCCAACCAGATAATGACCCATTTATTGCTACTCTCTGTTTCCTGTTAGCCAACCAGTCGTCTATCCATGCCAAGACGTCATCCTCTACACCATGAGCTTTTATTTTTTGCAATAAGCTTTGATGTGGCACCTTATCAAATGCCTTCTGGAAATCTAAGTGCAATATATCCACCAGTTCCCATTTTTCCACAGCACATGTCACCCCTGAAAGAACTCCAATAAATTGTTTAGACATGATTTCCCTTTCTCTAACCTTATTTGCCCTATGCCAAATTGCAGGTGGCACAGGCAGTAATCCAGAGATTTATTCATTTTTTTTATTTTTAGATACGGCACTGAAACAGGCCCACCGAGTCTGTGCCGACCATTAACCATCCATTTATACTAATCCTACATTAACCTCATATTCCTACCACATCCCCACACTAGGGGCAATTTATGATGGCCAATTTACCTAGCAACCTGCAAGTCTTTGGCTGTGGGAGGAAACCAGAGCACCCAGCGGAAACCCACGCAGTCACAGGGAGAATTTGCAAACTCCGCACAAGCAGCATCCACAACGAGCCCGGGTCGCTGGTGCTGTGAGGCTGCAGTGCTAACCATTTCACTGCCCTTTGTTTCATTGCTATCACCTTTGAGGTTCTGCTTCATAATGCAGCGCCTGGTTCCTCATACTGACTATGCAGAACCTCTTTCCTTGCCCTGCCTATGTCGTTTGTACCTAGATGGACCACGACGACTGGATCCTACCCCTCCCAATCTATGTTCCTCTCCAGCCCTGAGCTGATGTCGCGAACCCTGGCACCAAGCAGGCAACACAGCCGGCTGCACTCTCGCTCTTTGCTGCAGAGAACAGTGTCAATCCCTCTAGCTATACTGTCTCCTATGGCAACTACATTCTTTTTCCTCCCTCCAATTTAATGGCGTCCTGCACCATGGTGCCTTGGTCAGGTTGCTCATCTACTGTGCAGCCACCACTCTCATCCGAAGATGCTGAAAGAACCTCAAACCTGTTGGACAATCGCAAAGTATGTGACTCCTGCAGTTCTGCCCTCTACGTCCACTCAATTGTCACAGCTGCAGCCATACTCTCCTGTCCATGACCACTGACCAAATCAGAAGACCCCATTCTAAGGAGTGTGACTGCCTTCTGCGACAAAATGTCCAGGTAACTTTCCCCCTCCCTGCTGTGTCGCAGTGTATGTAGCTCGGGCTCCAGTTCAATGATTCTGAGCCGAACCTCTTCGAGCCACAAAAACTTACTGCAGACGTGTTTGCCCTGGGTCACACTGGCATCCAGGAGCTCCTAGATGCTACATACATTACACATCACCTGTTCTGCTATCCTTAATGTGTATTAATTGATGACTTAATTATTTAATTCTATTGTTTATTTTATATTCCTTTTTTAAAAGATATTTTATTAAGCTTACCATTTATTCCATAACTATTTGAAACGTTAGCAGCTAAATAACTTACCAAATACTCACCAAACAGGTAGCTTCTTCCCTGCTTGCTCTGTTAGATTACATTAGAGATACAGCACTGAAACAGGCCCTTCGGCCCACCGAGTCTGTGCCGACCATCAACCACCCATTTATACTAATCCTACACGAATCCCATATTCCTACCAAACATCCCCACCTGTCCCTATATTTCCCTACCACCTACCTATACTAGTGACAATTTATAATGGCCAATTTACCTACCAACCTGCAAGTCTTTTGGCTTGTGGGAGGAAACCGGAGCATCCGGAGAAAATCCACGCAGACACAGGGAGAACCTGCAAACTCCACACAGGCAGTACCCAGAATCGAACCCGGGTCCCTGGAGCTGTGAGGCTGCAGTGCTAACCACTGCGCCACTGTGCCGCCCACTGTGTTGATTGTGACCTCACTCTAATGTCCCTGCTCCTGGTGTAATATTCAATATGATTGAGGGACTCAATGGAATCAGCAACTGTTAAACACATACATGGATGGTTATTGGAGAGATTGATTGGGACATCCGAGCAAATAACATAATACCTTCATCATCTGGTGACAATGTCCTGGAACTTTGTATCTGACACGATTGTGGAACATCATTCATCACAGGGACTGCGATGGTTCAAGAGCCACTAGTGATGGGCCATAAATATTTGCTCATCCAGCGAGCAGTCAAAACAATACTCAAAACAACTGGTGGGTCAGATTTCAGACATCAAATCAGAGACAATAGTGTAAAACATAGTCGGTAAGCACAGTTTCTTAATTCAGAATCCCTCCACCCTGTCCCCGTCTCTTACCCTTTCAGAGTCTCAAACGGCCAGCAGAGACCCCATCACCCATCACTCCGAAAAGAGTGCAAGGAGGCTCATATCGGATTTGTTCTTCTCGTTTGAAACTGAGAAATTTGTCTCAATGATTAAGTCGTTCCACAAATAAAGTGCAAGACAAAACTTATATCGATTTGGTAGTGTGGTTGCCCCAGTATCGTGAAGCAGAATTTGTAGATTAATCTGAATCTTCAGAATACAAAGTGGTAGAATAAGTGGTAAACCACCGATTTCAGGTGAGGATTTCCTGATGGAAACCTGTTTATGATCCAAAAATCCAGTCACCTAGAGAAATAAAATCTGGAACAATTTGACTGTCTCGTCATGAGAGCAGTGATTATCATATATGGAATATTTCCAATCACTTCATAAATTGATTGCTACAAACCAGCCGGTGAACCCTTACCGCTCGTGGCAGAAGCTGTTCGATGGAGAGTAGGGAGATTTACGTTTTGTGCCAATCCACGAGCGTTAAACAATAAATTATTTGTGAACACATCCAAATCACAGATATGGTGATAGTAAAGAGACAAAGCCAGGTATTGTGAATGTGGCATAGTTTTGTTCCACGTATTATCATATATGTCCAAGTGTCTATTTTTCTACATACTCATATGTTCACCTGCAGCAGACTGGGGACAAATGTGTTGACTGAGGGAAAGAAGAAATGACCACATTTCAGGAGAAACAAATTCCAATTGAGTAATGTGTTCTGGGTCCACATGTGGAATTCAGCTGAAGAGAAGCTGGATGAAGTAGACTGATACTGTGACAGCATCAGTTGAAAGTATGAGTGAGGAGCTTATTGTTCATTGGTATGTTCTTTCACTGTGATAAAAGACTAGTGCACATAGTGTAAGATATAGGGTCGGGAGTCACAGTTTTACCAAAATAAGTGATCCAGATCTCATAAGCAATTTTAAAATATGAAGCTTATGAAGAAGCAACAGCTTAGACAAGATGCATCAGCAAAATGGACAGAAGAAGTAATAGACCCATGGCCGATAGTTTTGCTGCCACTCTCTGCAGCTGGAAGGGCTGGCTTCTTCTTCTCTGTCTCGCGATCTCTCTCTCTCCCTTTCTGTGCTTTCACCTATTCCACTTAGCCGAGATGTAAGGAAGCTGTCTATCTTCTGCCAGACAGGGCATGTTGTCGCTGTTCCTCTGAGAATTCATTGATGTACCTGATGTGGGGGTCTGGTAGTTCACCCAATATCAATCACCAGTTCGGACCCTTCTAACCAATGAATACACGAGATGCACCTGGGATATTGAAGGTGGTACCTCCCCCTTGTCCATCGCTCTGCTCCACAAAGTCACCTTTCACATTATCTCATGCTTGTTATCATTTGTAAACTTCTGCCAGGCACCTGTAAAGAGATGGTACAAGGCGTCATCTTATCAGCTTCAGGAATAACTTGTTTCAGAGCCTGTGCTGGTCCTGTCCTTGGCAGAGATAACAGGCCGATGCTTTCCTAGCTGTATAATCTTTCTTAACAAGAGAGAGAGAGAGAGCTATTTCTATAAGAACTCGTTATTAATATGAGCAGTGTCATTTATTGAGTCCCATTTCTTACAATAAATCAGGAATGAGTTGGATGGATGAAATGTGGTTGGAAGCGTTGTTTTGGAATATAGAATCCTCGCTGGTTAAAGCAGAATGTCCTATACAGGTATCACCTCTGGAAATGATGGACAGAAACCGGTGAGACAGCTCGAGATTGGACAGCCATACCTAGAATCTGAAGGGCTGGAATTATAACCAATGGATGAAGGAAGATTAACAGTCAAATGAATAAATGAATGCAGAGTCCAAACAGTTCAAGTAACTTCCTGATCCATTGTTACAATAAGTAAATTCTTCCATAGTTTCATGTATTATGTGAGAAACTCTCACAGTGAATGTGGACCCTTCAAATAACTCTTTATTTTAAATGTCACATTTTACACATTCGGGAGCACATCAGCAAAAACGATTACGGTTTATTTCTAACAAGGCCACTTGACATTCCATAGAAAGCTGCAATGAACGAGAGTTTTGCTCGGATATGACACAATATGTGGGATCTTGTGTTGGTTCCGTGATAAGATATGAGCCTCACCTCTTCTGGTTGACCTTTCCTGCATAACCACCACCAGTGCGATCAACACACTGTTAAGCGGGACTACAAATCAGACCGTAACTAGGATGGAAGTAGTTTTACATCCCGGTTATTAATGGCAACAATACAGAAATGTTTAATACAGACACACTCCATCTTGCATGATAAAATATTTACAATATGTATTTAAAAATTATATCCACTGCTTCCGGGCAATCAGTCCAGTCGAACTTTCCCCTGCATGTGTGGTGTACATTGCGCAGAGAAAAGGGTGAGCCAGTCAACATTACAGAGACAGTGCCCCCATGTTTATGCTGAGTACAGGACAGTTCTGGTCCAGCCAGAAACTGGGATTAACGGAATTTCAACTGGACGCTTTTTAAATGTGGTGAGGAAAAAATGTTCCAGTCAGTGAGAAAGCGCTCATATCATCTTCAGAAAATGGCAACAATATCAATTCAACTAATACAAACAATAATGCGAGCAAGAATAGTAATACTGGTACATCGATCCCTGTGGAATATATTGTACAAACAGTTCAGGAAGATGAATTTTCAGCACTTTACATTAAAACGATAAATAATGTTCTTAATTTCCCGAACCAACGAGACAACTTAACAGAACAAGGGCACCTAACCCCACTCTCCAAACCCTGCCACGCTCACCGGAACAAATCACACTGGCGTCTTCCTTGTGATCACAGTCAGATTGAGCTGGTGATGAGGAAGGACAGTCGGCCAGAAAAAAATTGCTTCCTGTGCACGTCACCTCATCCAGGCAGATAACACCGTCACCCTGGGAAAAAAATTGTCCCCTCATGGGGCCAGTAGAGGGCGTCCACAACCCAGCTGTCTGCAGACAACATTGGTATCGGGCATAATCCCAGGAGTCATCACACACTGTGCCCCAGCTGTTATTGCACAATATTTCCACTCTCCCGGAGCAGTTGTTGTTACCTCCAAATAGGCACAACCATTGTCCAGAATCTGTCAAAGAGAATCAATTATTATTACTGATGTAGTATGAGGCAGGAGTACAAGTCAGATAGTTACTGACAGCACTGTGAGTGGACCTACCTCACATGGACTGCAGCGGTTCAAGAATGTAGCTCCCCACCACCTACGCAAGGCAATTAGGGATGGGGAATAAATTGCGGCCGAGCCAGCAACACCCACATCCCATGAATGAATAAAAAAAATTGGTATAATAAAGTAAAGGTATCATCTGGTGAAAGCACACATTTAGAATCATATTCCCCAACGCAGTCCTTTGATCTGAGAGGCTGATTCTTCATTACTTTTGCTTCTGTTGAGAAGGAAACATGCTGACTGTATCAGACACCAATGTTTGAAATGGCACTCACACAGTGAGAGCTTTGTTGTGTTACCTGAACAAACAACACCAACATTCTTCCTGTGTTCACATTTGTTTTTACTTCACGGGTCTGATTGACACTGCCACAGAAGGGAGCCAAATGGGTCCGGATCCTGCCCCGAATAATTGAGCGACATAATCAATAGAAATGAGGAGACCGCAATTTAACTGTTTACAAATCACTTGTGCACCACGTCCATCAGGTTTTTCCGAGCACACTGTTCCCCATGTGCCATTGTAGAACACTTCCACTCCCCCCTCACAGCGATGCTTCCCATTCACTAGCCGCAGATCTTTGTGCTCTGTCAGTGACACAAGAAATATCCAGAGGGTTAGATTGATAACTCATTGTGTGTTCATAATGCACAGATCAACACATGCTGCACCGGTTGGCTTCACTGCTTCCGGGGAATTATTTCAGAAAGACAATAGATAAAACACTGACAGCCCTTAATGTAATAAAGAGTAATCAACACGTATTTCGCAACAGAAAGACAAACAGCGTTATTGGATTCTTTGAAGAAGGTACAGAAAGATAACGGGGATAATGCTGCCGATGCTTGTTTTTTTTTTCAAAAGGCCATAGACAAGATATCTCATAGTCGGATCATGACTGCGGTCAAAGCATGTGGAGTCAAGGGATTAGTGAAACAATGGTAGCAAACCAGCTGCAAAATACAATGTCAGGGTTAAAGTTGGTTGCCGAGACTGGCAGAAGGTGAGAAGTGGTGTTCCACAGGGATTGGTTCTGTGGTCACTGCTGCTCAATATTTACATAAACGATTTGTACTTAGGAATGTAAAACATAATTTCAAAATTTAATTTAACATCAATTTGTGGGTATAGTTAATATCAACGAAGAGAGCGACAAAATACGTGAAGACATTACTAAATGGGCTGAATGGGCATGCAATCGGTAAATTAATTTTAATACATATAGGTCTACGGTGGTGAATTTTGGTAATAAAAATAAAGAGGCCACGTACTTCTTGGAAAATAAGAGTCAAAATGATGTAAAGGAGCAGAGAGATCTAGGGATACGGAGAAACTAATTGCATATAACGTGTCAGAGACCAAAGCTAGAGATCATAAACATAAAAGAGTCATCAAGAAATGGAATAGGAAATTTAGCAGAATCATTTTTTACTGAATAAGTGGTTAGAATGCGGAATTTGGACCACATGCAATAGTTGAAGCGAATACCAGAGACCCCTTTAAGGTGAAGCTCGATAAGTACATGAAAAAGAAAAAAAATGGAGGATATGCAGAGAGGGTTAGATGCATAGATATGGGGTGATACTCGAGTGTAGCATAAGCACCACATAGGCCAGTGGGGCCGAATGGCTGGATTCTGTACTTTTCATCTATTACGACCATGGCCGGAGCAACGCTCTTCAATTCAGTCCCCTCACTCCACAGGTCGCAGGATATTAATAAGCTTTCACACTCAATCAGAAAGCAGCGAAATTAAACACACTAGTAACCCCCGGAATAGGTCAAACCAGGTATCTTTTGACAGCAACAAATTAACTATTTATGAAGAAATAAATCTTAAATACTATGAAGACAAACCTATGTCTAAAGACAGTATGACTTCTTATTTTATTCTAACTCTCCATTCACACACATACATTCAAAAATAACTGCAGTTAATTGATTTTAATAGTCGGGTTGTAAAAAATTAGCTTCTCAGAATAATACAGTGCAGAAGAGGCCCTTTGGCACATCTGTTTAAGAGTAAATGAAATAAGCAAGTCTTTGTGGATTACATTCCTTATCGATGAGATATTCTAATGGGGAATTAGTCAAAGGCCACTCGAAGTCATCACGAGGATTTGATGCAGTAGTTTATTCTTAATAGGCACCAATAGTTCTTTCAGCAATACAAACGGTTGATTGAAAAAAAAATGCTTTTCTTCTTTCGGCCCGTAGCTCCCTGTAGAATCTTTGCTGAGAGAGATTAAGCGGCTCCTTTCTCTTCAGTGTGCTTCGCTGGCGAGTCTGGATTCAGCCAGATTTGTCAATTTTACACAGTTAAGTAGAAACATCGCTTTCTTCTGCTGTTGCCTAGGTAACAAAAATGCAGCTCTGTCTCACTTATGCGTTAGAAATTCCAGAACTCTCTCTCCATATTTCTATCCATACAGCACTATTTTGAACAGTCATAAAGGCACACACTGTTTTTAATCCGAGGTGAAAACAAGTCATATGCCAGTGACACCTCTGTGTATGAACTGAATGCGTTTCATTGCATTGCAAAACAACAACAAAAAAAGAAACTAGGATAAAAGTAACATTTCCTTTCACATTCCAACACAATTAATGCTCCTAACAATATACAGCATTTTCTTTATACCATCGTGATCCATATAAATTAATATAGTTACATTCGGGACAAAGAGTCAGTTTTTTCAGTTTTTTCCCCGAAATATGTAAAATGTTTAGATGATAAGGCTGTCATAACAAACTCCATTTAAATATTCGAGCATTTAATTTTTTTTACGCTAATGTTAATGCATTACGGTCAGTGTATATTAGTTTTTCTTTTATCATCTTAGCAGACATATATTTCAAAATGCTTGAGAGCCAGTAAAAGTCTTAATGTTTCTTCTTCCACAGTGGAATACATTCTTTAATGGCAATTTAGTTTTCTTGAAAAGTACCCTACTGGCTTTTCTATGCACGATCTTTCATTCTGCAATAGTACTGCAGTGAGCCCCAGGTCGCTCGCATCAATCGCCATTTTAAACAGTTTAACAGAATTTGGACCAGCCAACCCAGGCTCATTAGTCAAGATTGCCTTCAGCTTTTCAAAAACTGACTGTCATTCATCTGAGCATACTATTTTGTGTTTTATTTCATTTTTTTACAGTAAATCGGTTGATGCAGCAGCCACAGTTCTAAAAGTCCAGACATATGCCCTGTTAAGATAACGCACATCCCTAAAAATCTCATTATTTCCCGCTTAGGTTTAGGGATAAGGAACTCTACTAAGGCTTGTACCTTTGCTGTTTTTGCTAATACCTGTTCTTGTCCCACTATGTGTCTGAGGAAAGTTACTCGTGCTTCTCCTAATTTGCTTTTCGCCATATTTATCAGATTTGCCAGAGAAGGGGCAAAAAACGTTAGTGGTGGTTGTATATTGGCCCCCAAATTGTAGTGGTGATATGTTGGGAATGGCATTAAAGAGGAAATTTGAGATGTATGCGATAAAGCAACAACTGTAATTATGGGGGACTTGAATCTGCATATAGATTGCGCAAATCAAATTAGTCTCAATATCGTTGAGGAGGAATCCCTGGAATGTATACAGGATGGTTTTCTGGACCAATACCTTGAGGAACCAACTGCAGAACAGGCCATCCTATACTGGATATTGTGTAATGAGAGAGGAATAATTGACAACCGAGTGGAGCAAGACTCCTTGGGGACCAGCGACCATAATATGATAGAATTCTTCATCGAGATGGAGAGTGACATCGTTGATTCTGAGACAAGGGTCCTGAATCTTAGTAAAGGAAGCTACTAAGGTATGAGGCATGAGTTGGCCTTGATGGATTGGGAAATGTTACTTAAAGAGATGACGGTGGATGGGCAATGGCAAATATTTAAAAAGCGCATGGATGAACTGTCACAATTGTTTATCCCTGTCTGCCGCAAAAAAAACAGAAAAGGTAGCCTAACCATGGCTTACAAGTGAAATTAGTGATAGCATTAGATCCAAGGAAGAGGCATATAAATTTGCCAAGATAGGCAACAGGCCTGAGGATTGGAAATTCGTTACCACAGAAAGCAGTTGAGGCCAAAACACTGAATAGTTTCAAAAACGAGTTAGATATAGCTCTTGGGTCAAAAGAGATCAAAGGATATGGGGCAAAAGCCGGAACAAGCTACTGAGCTGGATGATCAGCCATGATCATAACGAATGGAGGATCAGGCTCGAAGGGACAAATGAACTACTCCTGCTCCTATTTTCTATGTTTCTATTTTTCTCTCACTATGTCCATGGCGTGTAACTTTTTAAACAGACCTTTAGCTGTTTGAAGTGTTCGTTCCAAGTTTTACTGTATATTAGTACATCATTGAGATAAACTATGCAGTCGGGAACACCTGAAACATTAATCATTGAAAAGTGGCTGGGGCACTTGTTAGTTTCCCTTTAACATGTCGATCTTGGGAGTCAATCTAGTACTGCCCACTCTGTTAATACAGTCTTCTAAACGCGGAATTGGGGAGGAGTCTGTCTTCATTATCTCATAGTCATTTCTGTAGTCCATACAATATTGGTTTGACCCTTCAGGTCTAGCATACCAATAAAAGCAAAATACTGCAGATGCTGGAAATCTGAAATAAAAACAAGAAATTCTTGAAATACTCAGCAGATCTGGCAGCACCTGTGGAGCGAGAAGCAGAGTTCACGTTTCCGGTCAGTGACCCTTCATCGGAAGTGATACCAGCACAATTGCTGAACTCCAGCTGTTTTGACTAGGGTTGATCAAATTGTTTTCCCGTATGTACTGGATCTCTTCTTTTGTTTGGACCTGTTTTTTTTTTGCAGTTTTAAGCGGTATGAAAGTTGTTTTGAAGGAATTATTCCCAGTATATTTATATCATTTGTCGCTAAGTTTGTACATCCCAAACTTATTCAAATGTTGCGGAACGCCTAGTTAGGTTTTTACGTTGTTTTGCCTCCAGGTGCAAAATCATGTTGTCCAATTTTCGTAGCCGTTCTGTACTCCCTAATCTGAGTGTGAGATGTTCAATCTGAGAATTGTCCATGCCTCCTTCTGCCTCATCCTCACTATCCTTTCCCTTCTCAACAGTACCGATTACCTGACATCTCTGTACTGCCTTATCCTCCTCCTGTGGCAATATTGCTATAACACATTAATGTGACACAATCATTCTTCCTTCGACCATCAGGGGTATCAGCCAAGTAATCTGCCTTATCCAGTCTGTTGGTCACTCTATATGGGCAACTGAACCGTCCTTTTAATGGTTATCCCTGTAACTGTAACAGCACTAATACTTCAGTTCCTGGTTGAAAATCGCGGGTATTTGCATTCTTGACTGTCCATATTTTCATATTGGTTTGGGATGCTTTAATGCATTCCTGAGCCACACCACAAGCTTTCGGGAGCTTTTCCCGGAACACAGATATATAGTCTAACATCGAAGATTTCGTATTTTGTCCGAATGATCTGTCTTTTATGAGTTTTAGAGGACCTCTTACTGCATAGCCACAAACCAAACTGAAATTACTGAAGCCTCATTCACTCATTCAGGACTCATTCACTAAAGTCTCTGGTGGCAAATAAAAGAATGTTTTGCCGTTTATCCCAGTCATCCTGATATTCGTGACAGTATGTTCTAATCATTTATTTGAGAGTTTGGTGGTATCTCTCTAAGCACCCTGTGACTATGGGTTTTATGCTGAATATTTCAACGGCCTAGTCCCCAAATTGCCCATGACTTCCTGAAATACTTTAGACATGAAATTCGAACCGTGAGCCGATTGAACATAAAGTGATAACCCATATCTCATAAGGAATTGGGTTAAATTATCTACAACTATTCTAGCATTAATTGTCTTTACAGGAATGACCTCTGGAAATCGAGTGCCATATCCATGGTAATAAGTGTATTGATGTCCCGCTTTTTTTTGGCAAGGGTCCTACACAATCTACCATTACCCTGCTAAATGGTTCCTCAATCAATGGTATGGGAACTATTGGTGTTGGTTTTATGGTAGGTTGCGGTTTTGGAATGTATGGCTTGTCCTCCAAAATTGTTTCACATCTTTTGTAAGACCTGGCCAGTAATAATGTTTACTTATACATAATTTGGTCTTCTGAAATTCCCTAAGCCCCGAAAAAAGAATCTCATGTGCTATCCTCAACAATCCAGAGCGTTATTTAAATGGTCCTGCTATATGTTCAACAACTGTCTAGTCTTCATCCGCAGGTCGATGAGGCAGTCTCTATTTTCTCCTCAAAATCATGTTTGCCTTTTGCCTCAGCTACTGTCAGGGCCTTTGTGCTTTTTGGTAAATCTCTGGATCAGCTTGCTGTGCTCAATAACACACGATCTGTGAAACATCTCATTTGGATTATCTAAATCCCCAAAAAAGGTTTCAGATATTTGGCTATCTGTTTGTGGTGTCACTTATACCTCCGACAACGGATCCTGTTTAGCCATTGCTCGGTTGAATACACACGCAGGAAATATTCCTGGAACATATTCCTGTAATTGCTCTGTTTCCCTAATTTACTTGGTTCCTCTGTAATTATTAGAAACTGGTATTTTTGATCTGGCCAGACCATTTCCTCGGAGTCGATCAATTCCCTTTACTGGCAAACTGTGGACACAGATTTAAGGTGATTGGTTATAGGATTAGGGGGGACACGAGGAGAAACTTTTTTGACCCAGAGTGTGATGGGTGTCTGAAATTCACTGCCAGGATCGGCAGTGGAGGCAGAGACCCTCAATTCTTTTAAAGGTTACCTGGACATGCACCTAAGGTGCTGTAACCTGCGGGGATATGGACCAGGTGCTGGAAGGTGAGATCAGTTTGGGTGGACAGCTTATTCGGCCAGCACAGACAGGATGGGCTGAATGGCCTCCTTCTGCTCTTTTTTTTCTATGCTCTATGTTCTAACTCCAAGCAGTTACCATCTCAGATATAAAATCACTCTCTTGGCATACTCTATATAACGTCACGGGTATAAACTCCCTGTCAACCCCATTATGTAAAACTTTAGCGTTCTCGGCGTTCTCTGGTGGAAACGTTGTATCTTTCTCCAGCAAGAGTGTTTGGGTTGCTCCTGTATCCCTGTGTAGAATGATATGCTTTCCTGCCTCACCTGCTCCATTTAACTGCACCACACAGGCACAGTGGCGCAGTGGTTTGCACAGCAGCCTCACAGCTCCAGCGGCCTGGTTTTGGTTCTGGGTACTGCCTGTGCGGAATTTGCAAGTTCATCCTGTGACCGCGTGGGTTTCCATCAGGTGTTCCGGTTTCCTCCCACAGCCAAAGCCTTGCAGGTTGATAGGTAGACTGGCCATTGTAGATTGCACCTGGTGCAGGTACATGGTAAGAGAATGGTGTGGATGTAATAGAGAATATGGGATTAATGTCGGAATGGTGTAAATGGGTGATTGGTGGTTTGAACAGACTCGGTTGGCTGAAGGGCCTGTTGCAGTGCTTTATGACTCTAACGGATATGCAGTTACTTTCCCCTTTGACAATTATTATTATAACATTCGGGCATCGTATTCTTAACCTCTATCCTCACTTTACTTTATATATCTGGTTTTATAGCTGCTTTTAAAGTTATTGCCTTGTCTGTTATCCTCTTAGTCAGATTCTCTTCCTCTGCTAACGTTGCGTAGCCCAAGTCCTATGGGTTTTCCTCACAATTTCAGCATTCTGAACGTAGATGATACATTTTGTTGGAATGATAACATTTTGGCTTGCGAACCTCGCTTCCACCCTCAGCACCTTCCTTTCTGAACTGAGGAGATGATCCTGAGGCATTCCCAGCTATTCCTTCTTGTCCCTGGCTTCTTGCTTTCCTTTCGCTCTCCCACTTTCTATCCTTCTTGGGTTTATGGGGGTGACAGACAAAAGGTTGTGCTTATTCACGAGCTCAGAATCATCCACAATTTCCGCTGCCTGCCTAGCTTTCAAAATGTTCAGGTTATTTGCATGACTTCTCACTACCGAAGAAATAGAATTTTTAAATTCCATAAACGAATTAAGTCTCGAAGTTTCTCATCTGTGGTGTCCACCATTAATGCCCGTATCCAACGGTCAAAATTAAATTGTTTCAATCTCTCAAATTCTACATATGTTTGCCCAGCCAATCTGCGTAAGTTCTGAAACTTCTGATGGTAAGCTTCAGGGCCAAACTCATACGCTCGGAGAATAAGATTTTTGCCTTCTAAAACTCTGCAGAAGCCTCTTCCAGAAGCATGACATAAACTTCATGAACTCTGCCTAGCAACCAGCTTTGCAAATGTAGCGTACAGCTTTCCTTCGGCTATTTCATCTGTTTGGCTATTTTTTTCAAAAGATGTTAATAAATACATCTAGGTCCCTTTCCTCCAACTTAGAAACAGCTTGTATAAATTTAAACATCTTTTTGCTGGGTCCTGGGCTGAATTCAGATTCTTCATGACCCGACATTACCCTGGATTCAAGACTATCCCATTGTATTAGTTCATCTCTTTTAGGCTAAATTCCTTCTCCTCTCCCTTTCCTATTTTTCAAGATCAAGTTTTCTTCCTTCTTTTTCAGCCTCAAGTTTCCTTATTGCTATTTCTTTTTCATTTTCCTGTTAAAGCTCCAGTTGACTCAACTGTAACTGAATTTTTGACAATTCCCCTGCATCAATCTTTGACTTACTACGTTCTTGTTCCTCGTCTGCTTCTTCTAATTTTAAATGTTGGAACATTAGGTCAATTATCACTGCATTTTTGACACCTAGTTTCAATTCCGACCTCAATTTTGCCTTCAATTATTTTCCTTTATTCTGAGTTAAAGTTATCAAGCCATGGAGAGAAATGTTTTCCTTTCCCTGAAACTCTGCTGCAACTGCTCAGCCATTCTGGTGTTATAGACTGTACCTTATTATACAAGAAAATTGGTTCCTTTTTTTTGGTAATTGGTGTTAGATATGGATCCTGACAACAGAGTTTCCAATTAATATGATCCCAAACGCGAGAGCAATTAATATAATGCCACACACAAGCTCCAAAGTTTTATGCTATCCACGAGAGAAGTAGTTAATATAATTCCAAACACGACACTCAATTAATCTGATTAATCTGATTAATTGTACGACCCAGATGAGTCGTACAATTAATATATTACAACTGTGGCGGTAGCAATGCACCAGAAATTCAGTCCCGCCACTCCACAGGTCGCAGCTTATTATTAAGGTTTCACACCTAATTGGGAAACAGCCAAATTAACACTTTCGAAATCCCAGAATAAAAGAGACTAAACCAAGTACCTTTAGACACCAACAGATTAACTATTTATAAAAAAAAGTCTTGAACACTTAAATGATCTTAAAAGATAAACATATGACAAAAGGCCTTCTTATTTTAAACAAACTCCCCGCAGTCACACACATGTATTCAAAAATAACAGTACTTCACTGGTTTTAAAAGTTGTTTTTGAAAGTTAGCTGCTTCTTAAAAACAAATACGATAAGTAAGTCTTTGTGAATTACATTCCTAGTGGGTGGCGTATTCTACTGTATAAGTGGGAGTTGTTGGAATGTTAATATATGACGGATGGATATTCAGATGGGGAATCAGTCCTGTTAGTCTTGGTGATGGAGCTGGGCTTATTATCGGAATGGTATAACATGGCCAGGCAACTTAGCCTCACAAACCTGTTCCACTCCTATTCAGTGAGATCATGTCTGATCTGTGACCTAACTTCATCTGCCTCCCTTTGGTCTCTTATTCCTTCATACCATTGCTTGACAGATACCTATTAATCTCATATTTAAAATTTACAATTGATCTTGGATCAATTGTTGTTTGTGGAAGAGAGTTCCAAACTTCCACCACACTTTGTCTGTATAGGTGTTTCCTAATTGCATTGCTGAAAGGTCTGGCTCTCATTTCCAGACTGTAGCTCCTAGTCCTAGATTCCAAATATTCACAACCCTCTGCTCTGTCCAAAATGGTCACCCCCTTATTTTGAGACGGTGACCTCTGTTGTGTACTCAATAGCCAAAGAAAATGTAACCCTTTCCACCCAACATGTATCTTGACAAACCCTTGTGAGAATTGCATATGGTTAAATTAGATCACCGTCTCATTTTTCTACATTTTCTGGAATGCTGTAGGAAATGGTCATTGCAAGAAAGTTATAGATTAATAAAGGAACAGTCGAAAAGTAGTAGTTTTATAAAAATGATGTCTTTCCCTCACTATGAACGATTCTTCCACTGCCTCCGAAAGCTATCACAAACACAGAACAGCACAATCATGTCGATTAACGTGCGTGCATACAAACACGCGAATTAGGAGCAGGAGTAAGACAGACGGCCTCTCGAGACTGCGCCTCCATTCAATAAGATTATGGCTGATCTGATTGTAACCTCAACTCCACATTCCCGCCACCCCAATAACCTTTCACCCCTTTCTTATCAACAATCGATCTTAATCAATCTGCCTTAAAAATCTTCAAAGACTTTGCTTCCACCTCCTTTTGAGAAAGAAAGTTCCAAAGACTAACGACCCTCAGAGAGAAAAATATTCTCATCATCTCTGTCTTAAATGAGTGACCCCTTACTTTTGAAGAGTAAGTTTTTTACAAGTGCTGTTATCTCCTCAAGGACATAACTCTGCACACAGGACTTTGTGTCGACATTCCTGGGCCTGATAATGAGAAGCCTCATGTCCACATATCCAACCAACTGTCACTTATAAGTTGTAATCTTTTACCCTTGACTGGTTAGTCTGTTGTTTGAGCTTGATAATTCGGAGAAAGAAAGAGACAACACTCAAATCTCAAATTAAACAAGAATGATACAAAACGCCCATTAGCAATACACATGTTAGCAATATAACCATTTGTCACAAATACGTTGCAAGGAGTCATACATACATGATCACCCAGTGAGCAGACATCTCTCTGCTGATCATTCTCTTCAGTAGCTGACGATGTTACTCGACTTAAACCTCGAATAACTATTTGCAATTATTTGTACAGCTCTCTTTCCAAGGTGGGATGGATGTTTCATTGACAAGATAACATTGTCCTATCAAAATCCACCAAAAGCTACAATGGTCCAATGAGGTGTTTAATTCTTTGTTGAGACGATGATATTAGAGACTGCCTTGATGGTGAGCATGTGATTATATTTCCTTCTGTAATTTAATCACATTATGCATGCCTCACGATCGGTATCAGAATACACAAGAGCATCTTCACTTCCTGGTCACATACACATTTTAAACCACAGACCAATTAAACAATCCAGGTCTCTCAAATTCCTGACGACTTACAGTCTGTTGCGGAGAGCATTTCGAGCGTCTTTGCATTTCAAATCAAGATAAACCCTGGCATCATCAATGTATGTCAGTCTGTGCCACTCTCAAGGATTTTCAAAGCACTTTGGACCACTTAGGCTTGATGAATTAGCATTTTAAACATGTTCAGTCATGCCAATCTCTTATCTTCATGTTTTAGGATACAATGATGGCATGTTTCTTTTTGTGTACAAGAAGCTTTTCCAAAGTTTTAACTTGGTATCAAAGTGAAACATAGCTTTGAAGTATGTCGGTATATTGGTTTTGATTCGACTTTTAAGAATTTTCTGTGCTTTGTTAAATATTCCATGGACGTCAAGTATTTTTAATTATTTCAGTAGTAACTGTTAATTTGTAAGGGAAACAACCTGCAACTGGTAACAGGTTACTTTAGTTCAGAAAAAACTTTTTTGGCCTTTGCAGTGTATGCTAGTCAGTATCAGTCCGTTTTCTGTACACTTGTATACAACACAGGGCAACTCAACGGCAATCATGGATGGATCTAAAATGCTAGCCTGACCAGTGATAAACAAATCCCATGGCGTCGAACTAGGCACCGGAAATGACAAAGGCAAACCCAGCCCTGTCGATCTTGCTAAGTCCTCCTTACCAGCATCTGGGGGCTTATTCCAAATTTAGAAAGCTGTCCCACAGACTAATGAAGCAGCAGAAAGCATAGTCATGCACACCTAATGACATCTTAACATGTTCTGGACACTGCCAGCACAATTCCGGGTATGTCATATCCAGAGGCAGGGCAGATCCTTGACTCTGGATCCCAGAAACTCTCATGGCATCAGATCAAACATAGCCAAGGTAACCCCCTGCTGATTATCGCCTAACGCCTTTCCTCAGCTGATGAATCCATGCTTCGCCATTGTTAAACAATTGTTGAACAATATCCAGGCTTGGCCAGATAAGTGGCAAGTAACATTCGCGCCACACAAATGCCAGGCAACGACCGTCTCCAACACGAGTGAATCTAACCATCTCCCCTTGATGTCCAATGATATTACCACCGCTGAATCCCCACTATCAACATCATATGGGCAGAAGAGAAAGAGCCAAAGAAAGAGAGAAGGACCCAAAGTAAGATAAAACACGACAATGAGGCAATAAAAAAGGCAGAGAAAGGAAGAAATACTGAGTTAGAGAGAAAAAGAGTCGAAGACAAAGCTGAGAAGAGAGTGAAAGAGTTAGAGGGAGAAATTAAGAGATTGAAAGCCGGAGAAGCGTAAAAACCAAAGAAAAGGGGAAAAGAGAGAGAGAGAGAGAGAGAGAGAGAGAGAGAGAGAGAGAGAGAGAGAGAGAGAGAGAGAGAGAGAGAGAAAGAGAGAGAGAGAGAGGAGAGAGAGAGATGAGAGAGAGGAGAGAGAGAGAGAGAGGGAGAGAGAGAGAGAGAGAGAGAGAGAGAGAGGAGAGAGATGAGAGAGAGAGAGAGGAGAGAGAGAGAGAGAGAGAGAGAGAGAGAGAGAGAGAGAGAGAGAGAGAGAGAACATATCAAAACCATTGAAATAATGTACTTATCAACATTGAAAGTATTTCTTTGTTTTCTTTCTTAAAAGCACATGCTATTCTATTAACTTAAGTTTAAACTTGTTAAGATCAGTGTTGTGAATGGAGAATACAATGTGCGGTATGGGAAAATTCCAGTGGCAATTCTGACTGAAGATTTTTGCACATGGAGTGCCACCAGGCATACCTAAAACTGAGGGTGGCAACCTGGTGAAGCTACAACAGAGGACTACTTGCGTGCCAAACTCTGTATGCAGCATGCGACAGACAGAGCTAAGCTATCCCATTACCAACGGATCAGATCTAAGCTCTGCAGTCCTGTCACATCCAGCCATGAATGGTGGTGGACAATTAAACAACTAACTGGAGGAGGTGGCTCCACAAATATCCCATCCTCAATGGATGGAGGAGCCAAGCACATCAGTGCGAAAGATAAGGCAGAAGTATTTGCAACAATATTCAGCCAGAAGAGCCGAGTTGGTGATCCATCCCAGTCTCCCCCTGAGGTTCGCAGCATCACAGATGCCAGACATCAGCCAATTCGTTCACTCTGCATGAAATTAATAAACGTCTGAATGCCCTATATACTGCAAAGGCTACGGACCCTGGCAATATACCGGAAAGAATTCTGAAGACCTATGCTCCAGAACTTGTAGCGTCCCTAGCCATGCTGTTCCAGTACAGCTACAACAATTGCACTACGCGGCATGTGGAAATTTCCCAGTTATGTCCTGCTCAGAAAAAGCAGGCCAAGTACAGCCCGACCAATTGCCGCCCTTTAAGTCTGCTCTCAATCATTAGTGAAGTGATGGAAGGTGTCATCAATAGTTCCTTCAAGCGCCACTTGCTTAGCAATAACCTGGCCAGTGACGCTCAGTATGGACTCCGCCAGGGCCACTCAGCTGCTGACCTCATTACAGCCTTGGTTCAAACATGGACAAACGAGCTGAAACTCAAGACGTGAGGTGAAAGTGACTGCCATTGACATCAAGGAGCGTTTTGACCGAGTATGGCATCATGGAGCCCGAACAAAACTGAAGTCGATGCGAATCAGGGGGAAAACTCTCCGCTGGTTGGAGTTATACCTAACGCAGAGGAAATGACCGTGGTTGTTGGAGGTCAAGCATTTGAACTCCAGGACATCACTGCAGCAGTTCCTCAGGGGTCGTTGTCCTCGGTCCAACGACCTTCAACCTGCTTTATCAATGACCTTTCGTCCATCATAATGTCGGATGTGTGGATGTTCACTAATGGTTGCACAATGTGCAGAACCATTTGCGACTCCTCAGATACTGAAGCAGTCCGTGTAGAAATGCAGCAATACCTGGGGCAATATCCAGCTTGGCCCAATGAGTGGCAAGTCATGTTCATGCCACACAAGTTCCAGACAATGAGCATCTCCAACAAGAGACAATCTAACCATCGCCCCTTGACATTCAATGGTATTACCCATCGTTGAATCCCCACACTGTCAACATGCTCGGGGCTACCATTGACCAGAAACTGAACTGGAGTAGCCATATAAATACCATCGCTACAAGAACAGGTCAGAGGCTAGGAATCTGCGGCCAGTAACTCATCTCCTGACTCCCCAAAGTCCGTCGACAATCTACAAGGCATAGTCAGGAGTGTGATGGATACTCTCCACTTGGCTGGTTGGGTGCAGCTCCAACAACACTCAAGAAGCTCAAAATCATCCAAAAAAAGCAACCCGCTTCATGGTCCAGCACATCCACTTACATTCACTCCCTTCACCACCGACGCACAGTGGCAGCAGTGTGTACCAACCTACAAGATTCACTGCAGCCAACGCACCAAGGCTCCTTCGACAGCACCTTCCAAACCCGCGACATCTATCAGCTAGAAGGACAAGGGCAGCAAATTCATGGGAACACCACCACCTGCACGTCCCCTCCAAGTCACACACCATCCTGACTTGGAACTACATCGCCATTTCTTCCTGTTGCAGGGTCAAAATCCCTGCACCGCCCTTCCTAACAGCACTGTGGGTTTACCAACTTCACATGGACTGCAGTGGTGGAAGGAAGGCAGCTCGCCCACCAACTTCTCAAAGGCAATCATGAATGAGCAATAAATGCTGCCTAGCCAGCGATGCCCACATCCCATGAATGAAATAAAAAAAAATCCAGCTGTCACAGTAGATGAAAGAAACTACAAGTTCAGCTTTAAAGTAAGTGAAATGCTTAATGTAAAAAAAATAAATTAATTTGGAAATAGGTCAACTTTTAGATATCTTAAAATTCTGTCACTCATTAAGCAGGACTCCCTGAAAACTGGTCTCTGTGCAAGTTACTGTATGTAGGGTTCAGGGAGGAAAATTTCAGAGCTTATGGATAAGAACAGAACGTACCAGAAATACTCACCTGATCTGGCAGCATCGGGTTAGATAAAAACAGAGTTAATGTTTCAGGTTAGTGAACTTGCATCAGAACTGGCAAAAGTTAGAAATATAACAGTCTTTGAGCAAGTGAAAGAGGGTAAGCGGGAAGACGAACAAGAAGGAAGGACTGATGGGACAGGGGAGGCGGGACGGGGGGCGGGGTGGGGCGGCATGGTGGTGGGGGAGAGATTAAATGAAAGACTGTTAAATCTCTACTGTTTGCCAGTTCTGATGAAGGGTCACAGATTCCAACATCCGCAGTATTTTGCTTTAGTGTTAGTGTTTAATTCACTGCCACTTCTCTTCCAGAATGTCTAACCAGAAGAAGTGCTGGGCTTATCTTCCAGAGCTTAGGGCTCGCCAGCTGAAGGCACGGCCACCGATGGTAAAGTAATTATACTCGGGGATGCTCAAGAGGCCAGAATTAGATGACTGCAGATATATCGGAGGGTTGTAGGACTGGAGGAGCTTGCAGAGATAGGGAGTGGTGAGGCAATGAAGGATTTGAAAGGAAGGCTGAGAGTTTTAAAATGTACGTGTTACTGACCAGGCACCAATGTAAGTCAATGAGTACAGGGGTTAATGGGTGAGCAGGACTTGGTGTGAGTTGGTACATGGGCAGCAGTGCTTTGGATCACCTCAAGTTTATGGAGGGTAGTATGTGGGAGACGAGCCAGGAGTGTATTGGAATAGTCAAGTCTACAGGTAACACAGGCAAGGGGGAGTGTTTCATCAGCAGAAGAGCTGAGACGGGGCAAAGTTGGGAGATGATACGGAGGTGGAAATAGGCAGTTTTAGTGGTAGTGTGAATATTTGGGCAGAAGCTCATCGCAATGTCAACTATGACACCAGGCTGTAAACAGTTTGGTTTAGTTTCAGATAGTTGCCAAGGAGAGGGATGGAGTCTGTAGCGAGAAAACATTTGATGTGGGGTTTCAAAACACTGGCTTCAGTCTTCCTCATATTTAATTGGTATGTCAGATGTGTGAGGTGATACATTGTGGGCGATTTTATTTAAAGTCTTTGTTCAAAGGATGGGGGTGTCGCTGGCTAGGCCAGCATTTATTGTTCAATCCTAATTCCCCTTGAAAAGGTGATGGTAAGCTGCATGCGGATGATCGAGGAGAGATAATGCAAGCTAAATAGCAGAACTTTAACGAAGGTGAGAATAACAGAGAGGCTTGGAGTGTTGGTGTGCAATCTTTGAATTTAGCTGGACAGGTTAACAAACAGTTAACAAAGCAAGTAGATTCCTAGACTTTATTAATAGTGACATAGTTTACAAAAATCAGGATGTTATGCTAATCCTGTGGAAAAGATGCGTTCGGCTCCACCTGGAGTATTGTGTCCAATGCTGGGAACCACACTTTAGGAAGGGCATTAAACCATTGGAGAGGAGACAGAAGAGTTTTACTGGAACTTTTCCAGGGACGACGGATTGCAGTAATGTAAATGGGATTGTTTTCCTTAGAGCAGGTGAATTTAAAAGGAGATATGACAGAGATATTTAACATTATGAAGGGTTTAGATGAATTAAATAAAGTGAAACTGTTTCCAATGTGTGAGGAGCCGTTAACCAGAGGACTCAGATTTATGGAGATTGGAAAGAGAAGCAGATGTGACACGAGGATTTTTTTTTGTGCAATGGATGTTTCGGATTTGTAATGTATTGTCAGATAAGCTGAAGGATACAGATTCAATAGTAGATTAAAAAGGGAATTGGATAGATATCTTAAGTAGAACAAGTGGAATGATCTGGGAAATAGCCAGGGTGTGGGACTAACTGGAAGTTCTTCAAAAGGGCCAGTACTGACTTGATGGACGAAATGATCTCCTTCGGTGGAATGCTATTCAATAATTCTATGTTTGTTCTGCCTGTACTTTCCCGACATTCCTATCCTTTCAACAGGCGTTTGATAAAGTGCCACAAAACAGCCGTGTTACCAAATTATAAACACATGGGTTTAAAGGGCTAATGTCAGCCGTGGTTCAGTTTGTAGCTCTCTCTCTCTCTCCCCTTTCAGTAACAAACTTTTTGGATCAAGTATCACTGCAGGACTTGATCACAAGAATCAAGTCTGACACTGCAACGTAGTACTGAGGTAGTGTTGCACTGTCACAGGTACCATCTTTCGAATGAAACGTTAAACCAAGGCCCCATCTGCCCTCTCAGGTGGCTGTTAAATATCCCATCGCACTATTTAAAAGCAGAGCAGGGGAATTATTTTCGGTGGACTGGCCAATATTTATCCTTCAGTCAACACCACAAAAACAGATCTGATCATTAACACATTGCTGCTTGTGGGAATTTGCTGTGCTTCAGAGATTACAAGAATGACTACACTTTAAGAAGTACTCACAGCGTGTGAGAGGCTTTGTGACGCCTGGTGTCCATGAAAGGCAGTATATAAATACATTTTTTAAAATTATTATTTTCAATGCCAGCATGCAGGAAATTAGCTATGTGACAGAATGCAGAGAGTAGTGAAGAGTGCTTGCGGTTCAACCTGGAGGGAAGTACACAGTGGGGTTCCCCAGGGTCGCTGTTGGGATCAATGTTGCTGTATGTTAATACTATGGGCTTGCATACAGAGGGGATAATGTCAAAGTTTTCATATGGCAGAAATGTTAATTTCTGTTAATAAACAGTGAGAAGGGTAGCAACAGACTTCATGAGGACAGAGACTAACTGGTGAAATGGGCAGGCACATGGCAGATGCAATTTAACACAGTGAAATGTGAAGTGAGACATTTGGGTAGGAAGTATGAGGAGAAACAATATAAACTAAATGGTACCATTATAAAGTGGGGGCAGAATTAGAGAGGCCTGGGGTGTCAACACACACAGATCTTTAAAGGTAGCATGTAGTGTCCTTGGTATTAGCGAGAGAGGCACAGAGTAATAAAACTCAGGAGAAAATGCTGATTTTTACACATCAACTTTTAGAACCCAGTTGGAGAATTGTGTCCAATTCTGATCACCACACTTTGGTAAGGATGGCAAGGACTTAGTGAAGATACAGAGGTGATTTATTAGAATGGTACCGGAGATCTGTGAATTCAGTTACGGAGAGAGATTGGAAAAGCTGGAATTGTTCTCTTTAGAGCAGTCAAGAGTAAGGGGAGATTTATCAGAGAAGTTCAAAATTCTGAAGGGTTTTTATAGGGTAATTAATGTGAAACTGTTTCTAGTGTCAGGAAGTTCAGTATTAAGAAGGCACAGATTGAAGGTAATTGACAGAGGTGAAATGATGAGCATTTTCTTACACAGCGAGTTGTTGTTCTGGAATTCACTGCCTGAAAACATGGTGGAAGCAGATTCAATAATAACTTTCAAAAGGGAATTGAACAAATACTTGAGAAGGGAAAGAAAACAAAAGGAAAGTACAGGAGTCTGGGGTAAGAGGAGGGGACTGGAGCTAATTAGATAGTTCTTTCAGAGAGACAGCACTGACACAATGGGCCGAATAGCCTCCATGTGTGCAGCATAAATCTCTGACTCTATGAGCAAGAGATAGAGAGTGAGAGTGAAGAGGGAAAGAGTGAGAAAATCGGGTTTGCATCGCTTTTTGGGCAGAGGTGTCGTTATCTGCCGTGCCCGTTCCTGTTGAGGCAGGTGAGACACAAACCTTCTGCGCCTCCTTATTTCCATGAATTCTACGTGGCGCCCAGTGTGACCCGCTCAGCTGTCTGTCTGCACGATTAATGACCTAACTGTGTGTGAGGATGGCACTTGTTTCAGTCAGGATTCAGCTGTTAACGACAGTCTGTCCCTCTTAAAGGGAAGCTGTACTGAATCACATGAGACTGATGCTGCTAACTGTGAATGTGGCAATTGGACATAAGTTCAATGGAATACTGGGTCAGAGAGAGGGCTCTGCTTCTCATGTATGTAGACCATAGTCATGGAGACTGACTGGAGGAGAAAGCCAATCTCTCCGTGTGGTGGGGCTGAGACCCTCAAGGAACACCCTTCCAAGGGAATGGGAGAAGGTGGCCAGGCAGGTCAATGCAAGAAGTCTGGACCCAAGGAAGAGGCAGCAGTGCCAGAAGAAGTTTAATGAGCACGCACGGGTGGTGGATGTCAGTGAATTCATCTCCACATGGCATCTCCTACCCCCAAAACCACCAATGTCTCACACTGCTCAATGTACCACACCCGCATCACACACCCATCAGCAGTCCCTAACACTCAGGACTCGCACCTAATATTCACATACTCCAACTCACCCGCCGTCTACTGATACCAGTCTCACACCCACCTCTCAATGCCTCCACATACCTCCAACCATTCAGCTATGGCAGACACTTCCCCGAAGCACAGTGCAACACAATTACTGACATTATGCCCTCTCTCCTACAGGACAAGGTGGCACATAATCACGGGGCGCAACAGTGAACCGGCGGGGCCAGGCATACCTTTATCCACTGAGCCTGAGCAAGGAGATGATTCTCCTCATGATGGGACCGGATGTGAAAGAGCCCGTAGCATCCGGAAAAATTGAGAGCATTCAGGGTGATGCTCTGTTCTTGCCTTATGTCCCTTCTTAACTCCCACCTCCCCCTCATCCTGCTGTCTGGGATGATGTGCAAGCTGCAGATGATGGGGCCATTCACCTCCTGCTTTCCATCCCAACCCTAAACCCTCACCCCAACCCTCCCCTTCCGATTTTATACTTTCTAACGATAACCCAATACTGCCAGCTTCCCACTCACAGCAGCTCAAGGAGACATAAAGAGAAAGCAGCAGACAGCACTGATGGTTAAGCCCCATCACTTGTTCTGATATTCACAGTCACCAGATCAAATTCTAGGACTGCGTGTACCATAGAGGCTGGTATAGAGCTGGAATGTACACAGTTTGAGTCACTGAGCACGAGTGAGCTGCAGCCAGACCAGGGGATAGTTCAATGGTCAGCGCACGGGAGGGCGAGGTCAGAAACGACTTTGAAGCATAGAAACAAAGAAAAATAGAAAATAGGGGTAGGAGTGGGCCAATCGGCCCTCTGCAGCTGCTCCACCATTCATTATGATCATGGCTGGATGATCATTATGATCATCCAATTCAATAATCTGTTCTGCTTTCCCCACATATCCTTTGAACTCTTTCGCCCCAAGACCTATACCTAACTCATTCTTGAAAACGTACCATGCTTTGGCCTCAACTGCCTTCTGTTGTAGAGAATTCCACAGGCTCACCACTCTGTGGGTGAAGAAATTTCTCCTCATCTCAGTCCTGAAAGGTTTACCCCGTATCCTGAGATTATGACCCCTGATTCTAGACTCCCCCACTATCGAGGACATCCTGCATCCCTCTATAGCAAGAACATCCTTCCTCAGATAAACAGAGCAAAACTGCACACAATATTCCAGGTATAGCCTCTCTAAAGCCCTGTATAATTGCAGCAAGACATCCCTGCTCATGTACTCGAATCCTTTTGCTATGAAGGTCAACATACCATTTGCCTTTTTTACCGCCTGTTGCACCTGCATGCTTACCTTCAATGAATAGTGTACGAAAACACCCAGGTCACGTTGGATATTCCCCTCTCTCCGTTTATAGTCATTCCGTTAATAATCTGCCTTCCTGTTTTTGCATCCAAAGTGGATAACCTCACATTTTTCCACATTATACTCCATCCACCATGCATTTACCCACTCACTCAACGTATCCAAATCACCCTGAAGCCTCTCTGCATTCTCCTCGCCACTCACCCTCCCACCCAGTTTTGTGTCATCTGCAAATTTGGAGATATTACATTTCGTTCCCTCATCTAAATCATTAATACATATTGTGAATAGCTGGGGTTCCAGCACCGATCCTTGTAGTACCCCACTGGTCACTGCCTGCCATTCAGAAAAAGATCCATTTATTCCTAATCTTTGTTTCCTGTCTGCCAACCAATTTTCTATCCAACTTAATACACTACCCGCAGTCCCATGTGCTTTAATTTTACACGCTAATCTCTGATGTGGGACTTTGTCGAAAGTCTTCTGAAAGTCCAAATAAACCACATCTTCAGGCTTCCCCTGATCAACTCTACTCGTTACATCCTCACAGAGTTCTAGTGGACTTCAGCTATGAAGAGAGATTGGATAGGCTAGGGTTGTTTTCCTGAGAGCAGAGAAGGCTGAGAGGGCACCTGACTGAGATATACAATTTTAAGAGGGGCATTGAAAGGGTAGATAGGAGGAAACTTGTTTCCCTTAGCCGAGGGTATGTAACCGCATTTATTTAAGATAAGTGGCAGGAGGTTTAGAGATGCTTTGAGGAGGTTTTTTTCACCCAAAGGGAGGTTGGAATGTGAAACGCCCTGCCTGAAGGGGTGGTAGAGGCAGAAACCCTCACAACGTTTAAGAAGTATTTAGATGAACACTTGAAACGCCATAGCAAACAAGGCTACGGGCCAAGTGCTGGAAAATGGTATAAGAATAGTTTGGTGCTTCATGGCCGGCACGTTGACGATGGGCCGAAGGGCCTTTTTCTGTGCTATGTAACACTATGACTATGACTCTGAGAATTCGAAAGGGGAGTAGGAGCACAGGGACTTGTGTGTCTGTGTGCGTCCGTCATTGAAGGTGGCAAGATAGATTTGGAGAACAGTTAATACAGCATACAGTATCGTGGGCTTTATTAACCGGGGCCTCAAGTACAAGAGCAAGAAAATCACGTTAACTTGTATACGACACTATTTCGGTCTCAGCTGGAGTATTACGTCAAGTTCTAAACACCACACTTTCAGAGGACATCGGAGAGAGTACTGAACCGATTCACACGAATGTTTCCAGGAAGGAGGAACTTCAATTTATTAAGATAGATTGGAGAAGTTAGGATTGTTTTCCTTGGAGAAGAGAACACTTATAGATGATTTGGTAGAGGCATTCACATTCATGTGGGGTGTGTGCAGATACCGTAGGGAGATCCTGCTCCCATTCGTGAAAGGATCGAGAACGAGAAGGCACTGAGTTAAAGTATTTGGTAAGAGAAGCAAAAGTGATATGCGGAACAACCTTTCCATACAGCGAGATTTGGAATGCATTGCCTGAGAGTGCAGTGGAGGCAAGTTCAGTTGAAGCATTTAAAAAAGAATTCAACTGTTGTATGAAATGGCAGAATGCACCGGGTTACAAGGAGAAGGCTGTGGAATTGAACTGGGTGGAGACAGGATGGGCCCAATGGCCTTCTTCTGCACTGTAAAATTTCTATGATTCTCTGATAAAGAGTTATAACGGATTGTAAAGGAATAAAAGGATTATAAAGCTGAAAGTGTGAGAAATGGATTATGAAGGATTAGAAATGGTTATAAAGGGATATAAAACGTTTATGTAGGATTTTGAAGTGTTATAAACGAGAATAATGTGTTATAAAGGCATTTTAAGAGCTTTAAAGTATTGTAAAATGTTATATAGGATAATAAATAATTGTAAACTGGTTATAAAGTATTATCGACTGATCATAAAGAATATAAGGATTTAAACGATTATAAAGGGTGTGAAAGGACTATAATGTATTATAATATGCAACAATGTAATATAAGGATTGTAAAGTATTATAAAGAATTATGAATTATTATAAAGGATCTCAAGGGTTATGAAGGATTAGCCAAGTTCATAAAGTGTTACAAATGGCTGTACGGGGTTAAAAAGGGCTATATGATGGAGGTTTACAAAGTTATGAGCGGCATGGACAGAGTGGATAGTCAGTTACTAGGCGACATAGGTTTATGGTGAGAGGGGAAAAGTTTAGAGGGGATGTGCGAGGCAAGTTCTTTACACAGAGGGTGGTGAGTGTCTGGAACTTGCTTCCGGGGAGGTGGTGAAAGCAGGTACGATAGCGATGTTTAAGAGACGTCTTGACAAATGCATGAATAGGAAGGGAATAGAGGAATACGGTCCCTGGAAGTGCAAAAGGTTTTAGTTTAAGCAGGCATCAAGATTGGTGCAGACTTGGAGGGCCGAATGGCCTGTGCCCGTGCTGTACTGTGCTTTGTGCTTTTTTCTTTGTTATTTTATAAAGTATTAAATAGGAATATAAAGTATTGCAAAGGATTCTTAAGTATTATAATCCATTATAAAGGATTGTGAAGGATATAAATATTTATGTAGGATTTTGAAGAGTTTTAAACGGTTATAATCTGTTGTGATGGGTTTTAAGAATATAAAGGGTTATAAACTATTATTAAGGTTTATAAGGGATTATAAAGACGTATGAAGGATTATTACGTGTTATAACGGGTTGGAATATAAAATATTATAAAGGATTATAAAGGGATTTAAAGGAATATAAAGGATTGTCAACGAATATAAAGAGTTCTAACGGATTATAAAGTATGATAAAATGTTATAAAGTATTATGTGAACAGACGAATTGGGAGCAAGTGTAAACCATTCGGCTCCTTCATGCCTGCGCCACCATTTACTAAGATCGTGGCTGATCTGACTGTGGCTTCAACACACTTTTCCGCCTATCCCTGATACCTTTTGCCTCCCTTCTTCGTTCAGAATGTATCTACCTATGGCTTAAAAATATTCAATGAACCTGCCTCCGCTACTCTCTGATGAAGAGAGTTCTGAACACTCACAATCCTCTAAGAGGAAAAAAATAATCTCCTCATCTCCATCTGAAATGGGTGACCCCTTATTTTTAAACGAGTTCAGGTCTCTCCCACCAGATGAAACATCTTTTCAGCATCTACACTGTAAAGTCCCCCCAGGATCTTATATGTTTCAATAAGTTCACGTCTCACTGTTCTAAACTCTAATATATACAGACACAATCTGTCCAAACTTTCCTTTTCAAATAACCCGACGCCCCCACATCCCAGGTATCAGTCGAGTGAACCTTCTCTACTCTGTCTCTAATGCATTTATATCCTTCCTGAAAGAAGTCCAAAACTGTGTATAAAGTTCTCCGGATGTGATCTCAACAATATCCTGTACAACTGTTGCAAAACATCCCTACTTTTATATTCTATTCCCCTTGCAATAAGCGACAACATTCTCTGTGTTTTCCTAATTACTTGTTGCATCTGCAGGCCAACCTTTTTTGATTTAGGTACCAGGACACACAGATGTCTCTGAACCTCAGAGTTCAGAAATCTCTCTCCATTTAAATCATATGCTGCTTCACTATTCTTCCTGCCAAAGTGGATAAGTTCACATTTTCTCACATGATACTACTTTTGACAAATTTCTGCCCACTCACGTAATCTATCTATACCCCTATACTGTGTATGTCCTCTGCACAATTTACCTTCCTACTTATCGTTGCATCATCAGCAAATTTAGCAACCGTCCATTAGGTCCTTTCATCCAAGTCATTAATATAAATTGTAAATAGTTGTGGCCTTACCACTGCTCCCTGTGGCACGCCACTAATTACAGCTTGCCAACCTGAAAAAAAAATAATTTATGCCTACTTTCTGCTTCCTGTTAGCCAACCTGTCCTTTGTCCATGCTAATATGTCATCTCCCACACCACGAGCTCTTATTTTGCTTAGTAAACTTTTTTGTGACACCTTGTGAAATGCCGTCCAGAAATCCAAGTACCCTGCATGCACAGGTTCCCCTTTACCCACACATTATTTGTTCCTTCGTCAAATAACCCCAATAAATTAGTCAAGCATGATTTCCTGTTCATAAAACCATGTTGAACCTGCTTGATTAAATTAACATTTTCTAAGTGTCCCGCTATCACCTCCTTAATAATATATTCCGGTATTTCCTCAGGACCAATGCTACGCTAACTCGCCCGTAGTTTCCAGATTTCTGTCTCCCTCCTTGCTTGCATAGAGGACTCACATTTGCTATTTTTCATTCTGATGGACCTTTTCAGCATCCAGTGACTTTTGCAAAATTAAAACCAATGCATCTACTTTCTCAGCGGCCACTTCTTTTAAGATCCTATGACTAAGTCCACCAGGACCTGGGCACTTATCAGTTTTACCTTCTCCTATTTTTTTCAGTACCTTTTTCCTGGTGATTGCAATTGTTTTAAGTTCCTCCCTTCCTTTCACCTTCTGATTAACAATTATGTCTGGGATGTTACTTGTATCCTCTATAGTGAAGACAGATAAAAAAGATCTGTTACTTTCATCCACCATTTCCTTATTTTCCATTATTAATTCACCAGACTCACTCTCGAGAGGACAAACGTTCCTGATATTTTCTTTTCCATTTTAAATACCTGCAGAAACTTGTACTGCTCTTATGTTCCGAGCTGGAATTCTTTGGACTCTAATTTCTTCCTTGTTATTAACCTTTTAGTCATTATTTTCTGTTATTTATATTCTGACCTGCCACTCATCTACATGGATATGTATGATGCTTCTTTCAATTTTATACTATCTTTAACTTCATTTGTTAGTCACGGATGGAACATCCTTCCATTAGAATCTTTCCTTTTCACTGGAATTTATCTTTATCCCGAGTACTTTGAAATCAATCCTTAAATGTCTGCATCTGCATCTCTGTTGCATCTCTTAACCCAATTAGCCTGTATACTTCAGCCAGCTCTGCCTTCATAATTGCCTTTATTTAAGTTTACAAACACTGGTCTCAGATTCGCTCGTCTCTCCCTCAAACTGAATGTGATATTTGATCATCTTATGATCAGTGCTATCTCAGGGTGCCTTGACTATGAGCTTATTAATTATTATTAATTATTATTAGCAGATCAAGTAACGCTTGTTCTGTGTTTGGCTGCAGAACGTGCTGCTGGAAGAAACAATACCGAAAAAAATACTACAAATGCATTACCCATGCTACCTTTGCTAATCTGATTCGGCCAATCTATAAGTAGATTAAAATCACCCATTTTCATAACTTTCCTACAAGCCCGCAGCATTTCCCACTGTCCTGCAGCTTGGTTACTGTTAGCAGGCCGAAAAATCACTCCAGAAAGTAACTGCTTACCTTTACTATGTCTCATCTCTAACCAAACTGATTCTAAATCGTGATCCCCATCTCTCTCTATTGTTCCAATGTCATCCTTATTGTATTTTAAATAACTTATATTAAAGAGGATTATAAAGTATTATAAAGAAATATAAAAGTGTTCTAAAGAATGGTCAAAAGCGTTATAATGGCTTACAGAGTATTATAAACTGTGAAAAATTATGAAGAATTATGAAGTATAAAGGAATAAAATATTTGTGTAGGATTCTGAAGTTTTATAAACAGGTATAATATCTTCTGAAGGGTTTTAAGGTGATTATAAAGGTTTATAAAAGATAATACATTATTATAAAATATCATTAAGTACTGTAACATATTTTAAAGTGTGATAAAGTATTATAAAGGTATAACATATTATAAAAGGTTATAACGAGTCATAAATGATTATAAACGGTTATAAATTATTATAAAGCATTTCAGGATTGTCAAGTACTATAACGTTATACAGTGGTGTAAAGGGTTACAAAGGGTTAAAAAGAATTCAAACGTATCATAAAGAGTTATAAAGGATCATAAAAGAGTCTAAAGGATTATAATGGGTCATGCAGTGTTATAAATGATTATCAAGGGTTATATAGGATTATAAAGCCATGTACAGGCCTATTAAACATAATACAGTAAAGGCCTGCTACCAAACCCGAACCTGACGGGACTGACAGCATGCGTCGGTTTCGGGTCGGGGTCCACTTCCGGATCTGGCATGCGGACTCGGGTCAGGCCGGATCGGACACACTCTATAACTGGTAAGTGGCTCCACTGTTAATTTATTTTTTGGACCATAAAGGTGGTTTTGTGACAATTATTTTACCCTTGTGCAGATTAACAACAAAGTGAAAAAGGAAGGTAATTTAACTGATGGACGGACGTGGTTCCGTCGGGCTCAGGTCGGGTTTTCCTTTGCAGACCCGAGGAGGCCTTTATTATCAAGGGTTATAACATGATTATAAAAGGGTTCTAAAGGCATATAAAGCATGATGTAGGAATATAAACGGTAATAAAGGATTATACAGGATTACAAAGTTTTATTAAGTATCAGAATTAATCTTAAAAGATCATGGAGTCACAGTAATGGTGTAGCGCAGAACGAGGCCATTCGGCCCGTCGTCTCTGCATTGGATCTCTGAAACAGCAATTCACGCAGTTCCATTCCTCCACCTTCTCTCCATAACCCTGTACATTCTTCCTTTTTATATAACTGGGTAATTCCCTTTTGAATGCTTCAATTGAACCCGCCTGCACCACGTTTGCAGGTAACACATTCCAGACCATAACTGCTCACTGCGTGAAAAGAAGTTTTTCCTCAGATCTCTTTTACTTCTCTTACTAAATACGTTACGTCTGTGCTCTCTCGTTCTCAATCCATTCAGGAGTGGGAACAGTTTCTATCTATCTACTCTGACCACGCCCCTCATGATTTTGAATACCTCTATCAAATTACCACTCAGCCTTCTGTTTGCGAAGGCAAACAGTCCTAAATCTCCAATCTATCTACATGACTGAAATTTCTCATCCCTGGAACCATTCTCCAGCTGTTTTCCTGTACTCTCTCCAATTCCCACACGTCTTTTCTCAAGTGTGGCGCACAGCAATACTCCAGCTGAGGCTGAACAGGTTCAACATAACTTCCTTGCTCTTGTACTCTTTGCCGCTTTCAATAAAGCCAACAATACTGTATGCTTTATTAACCGCTCTCTCAACCTGTCCTGCCACCGGCAATGACTTATGCACGTATACACTCAGGTCCGCCTGGTCCTGTACCCACTTTAGAATTGTACCCTTTATTTTATATTCATTCTCAATGTTCTTCCTACCAAAATGCATCACTTCACATTTGACTGCATTGAACTTCAGCTGCCACCTGTCTGCCCATCCCAACAACTTGTCTATGTCCTTGTAAAGTTCTGAGGTATCCACCTCACACTTTACAATGCTTCCAACGTTCATATCATCTGAAAGCTTTGACATTGTGCCCTGCACACCAAGGTCTAGGTTATTGATATATATTCGGAAAAGCAAGGGTTCCAACACCAATCCCTGGGAAACTCCACAACAAACCTTCCTCCAGCCAGAAACACATTCATTAATCACTATAAAGCGTTAAAGCGACAGGCAATATACCTGGTCTCTCATTATGGTGACATGACTAGCACGCACTCTCACTGTAGCGACAGGCCCAGCCTCCACTCTGTCACCACGGTGAAACGACCTGCCGTCCTTTATCACTACACCTGCCGTTTCTGTCTCTGCTCTGATAACACGGCGACAGGCCCTCGCTCTGCCCTTGCTCAGTCACAACAGCGACAGGCCTGCCATCGCTATGTGGCTGGAGCTACAGACCCGTCACCACTCTGTCAACACAGCGAAACGACCCGCCCTGCTCTGTCACTAGAGCGACAGGTCCCGCACCTGATTTGTCGGCAGAGTGGCAGGCTCTGTCCCAGGCTGTTGGAAATAGTCAGTGATTCATCTGCTCACAACATTGAACAAATTTAACAATTGCAGTAAAGGGATATTTCATCAAATTCTTGAACTGCTCTCTGAACTGAGTCTGGGTCACAGCATAAATCACAGTGTTTGTGCAGAAACTCAGGAGCTGCAGCATGAAGCCCAATTCTACCAGATAATCAGGTACAGAAACAGACCCAAACTCATGCTCATACCCCAAATTCCACACCCGCCGCCATGTTGCATATACGATTAACACTGCCGTTAACAGGATAGAATTCGTCGAGATAGCTAACAGTAAAATATGGATTTCCTTCGGCTCTCCATCCCTGGGTCTCTGTGACTCTCCCCACGGCTGTGAGCTCGGAGCCTCCTGCGTCCTGTGCTGCACACTATAATGTATCGGACAGTGAGGGCATTGAACAATAAAATCAGCACAAGTGGGACAAATGGGGCTACAATGTAATGAAGGAACTCGATTGCTGCCCAGACCGGAGAGAGCAGAATACCTGCTGATACATCACAAAACCCGGGGACGTTTTTCAGCCAATACCGACCTGTTAGCATAAAAAAAAAGATGATGTTCTTTAAACAGCTCAACACAGTAGCTGTTCCCATAACCACAGCCGCCGTTTTCTCGCTGCAGTATTTACTTTTCAGCCTCTGGTAACAAATGGCCACAAATCGATCAAAGTAAAAGTGACGGTGAACCAGACAGAAGAATCTGTGGCTGCGTAAAGTAGGATGGCGTGGATGTTACACAAGGGAACGGAGTACAGGAATTGAACCTTTTCCCGATAAACAATGGGAATGTGCCTCAATATCAGGTCGAGGATCCGCCGTTGACATGGCCACCAGGTAGCAAGTAATACATTTGGAGAGACCACACTTTCCCCGATAACTGTGAGGAAGGAAAATAAAGAGGGAAATTATGCATCAGGCTGGGAGCAAAGTTGCCAATTTGATTGAGGACCTATTGAGAAATATAAATGTGTACCTGTATCCAGTGATGCATTGAAATGATTGGACCTGAAAGAACAAATGGGGATGTCTGCGATACAGTGAAAGGTAGGAGAGATGAAATGACAAAAATATGATGTTGAAATTGTTAAAATCAACGTTGACCAGAAACCCCCCCCCCTTACTTTGCCTAGTTTATAAACTGTTCCATCTCTAATCACTCCCAGTTCTGATGAAGGATTACCGACCTGAAACATTAACTCCGTCTCTTTCTCCACAGATGCTGCCAGACCTGCAGAATATTTCCAGCATTTCCTGTTTTTATGTCAGATGTGCAGCATCTGCTCCCTGTTCCTCTTGTATGGAAAGTTAAATGTTGGACTGACTGAGAGTTTCCCTTACCTGTTACAGGCTGTACAGAATTCAATTGTTTCAAAGCAACATTTGGAAATTAGTCCACTGAAAAATCAGTGAAACAAATAATACCAATCGCCACTATGTTAACAGCACCATTGGAAATTACTAAAGCATTGATACATCAGTCTGCGAATAAAAACAACGGATTGAAAGAATATAGGGTGACATTTGTACAATTTTTCATGCATTTAGTGATGGATCTAATTATTGTACCAGTGACAGGGATTTCTGCTGGAGGCAGGGAGCTGAATTTAATGGAGCCAGCGGAATTCCTGATGGTGGGCTGAAAAGTTGAGGAGAAGCACACACAATTCGGAGCCCCAACCCAGCGCAATTCAGTGGTGCTCAGGCAATAAACTACCTGGTGCTCTGATGCCAGGCCCTTTATGGATGGGTCTTCCACCTGGCAAAGTTGCTGAACCTTGTTATGACCATGGCAGGAGGAGCGGACTGTAACTTCAGTCCCACATCTCCAGCGGTCACAGCATATCAATAAATCTTCCCAACCTCACAACAACAGCCAATTTCCTCCTCACCTTGTCCCCCAGAATAAAGCACACCGGCCAGGTTTGTTAATCAACAAAAAGCCACTATTTATTCAAAAAAAACCGAAATCTTAATCAATAATGAGCCCTCCTGGTGGGGAATGGAGGTGTAGAGAGATTTGACATCCATAGTGAAGAGGAGGCGATAGGGGCCAGGAAACTGGAAAATGTCAAAATGACTAGGCCATCAGAAGAGTCATGGAAGTAGGTGGATTGTTTGGGGGCTGTGCGAACAGAGGCCCAGCACCCATCCACCACCACCCTCCTCCGCGTGGCTGAATTTGTTCTCACATTGAACAACTTCTCCTTCAACTCCACTCGCTTCCTTCAAGTAAAAGGTGTTGCAATGGGTACCCACATGGTTGCGAGTTATGCCTTTATATTTGTGGGGTATGTTGAACATTCCTTGTTCCAGTCCGACTCAGGCCCCTTCCCCCAACTCTTTTTCCGGTACATTGATGACTGCACAGGTGCTGTTTCCGACTCCGGCCCTGAACTGGAATACTTTATCAACTTTGCTTCCAATTTCCAGCTCTCGCGCACCTTTACATGGTCCATCTCTGACACTTCCCTTCCTTTCCTCGAATTCTGTATCTGATTCTCCGGGAATAGTCTGACTACTAATAGCCATTACAAGCCCACCGACTCCCACAGTTTCCACGACGACATTTCTTCACACCCTGCCTCCTGTAAGGACTCCATTTCATTCTCTCAGTTTCTCCTTCTCCGAGGCATCTGCTCTGATGATGCTACCTGCCATGATAGCGCTTCTGATATGTCTTCCTTTTTCCTCAACCGAAGAATTCCCCCCTCCCCCACACTGTGGTTTACAGGGTCCTCAACTGTGCCCGGCCCATTTCCCACACCTCTACCATCACCTCTTCTCCTCCCTCCCAGAACCGCGACAGGGTTCCCCTTGTCCTCACTTTCTGCCCCTTAAGCCTGCATGTCCAAAGGATCATCCTCCAACATTTCTGCCACCTGCAGCGTGATGCCACTACCAAATGCATCTTCCCCTCCCTTCCTCTGTCAGCATTCCAAAGGGATCGTTCCCTCCGTGACACCCTGGTCAACGCCGCCATTGCCCCCACCACCACGATCCCCTTCCTACAGCACCTTCCCCTGCAATCGCTGGAGAATACTGAAATTGTGGTCCAATTGCGGTATGATGCAACTTTTTATAACTTCCTTTTATTCAATTCTATACCTCTGGAAAATAAAACTTTGTTCTTGCTTTTCTTAATGGCCTTGCTAACCTGACAGTGCAACGTTTAATGATTGATCTATCTAAGTTTTGTGATAGTGGGATTTATTTAATAACTAGTTGTCGTGGGTGGTTTGTCTTTTTATTATTTCATTGGAGAGGATGTGGGCTTCGCTGGCTTGTCCAGCATTTCGTGCACATCCATAATTGCCCTCGACAAGGTGGTGGTGAGCTGCATTTTTAAAACCGTGCTACCCTTCTCGTACGGATGCACCCACAGTACTGTTAAGGAGGTAGTTCCAGAATTCTGATCCAGTCACAGTGAAGGAACGACGATGTATTTACAAGTTAGGACCGTGTGTAACTTGGAGAGGAACTTGCAGGTGATAGTTGTTCCATGAGTCTGCTGTCCTTGTCTTTCCAGGTTCATGAGATCGCTGGTTTGGAAACTGCTGTCTAAGTAGGTGTGGTGAATTGCTGCAGTGCTTCTTGTACATGATGCACACCACTGCCGCTGTGTGTCAGGGGCGGAGGTAATGAACTTTTAACGTGGCGATGGGGTGCTGATCAAGCGGGCTGCTTTTCCCTGGATGATATTGAGCTTGTTGCGTGCTGTTGGAACGGCAGTTATCCGTCACACTCCTGACTTATGCCTTGCAGATGGTGGAAAGACTTTGGGGAGCCAGGAGGTGAGCTAGTCGCCGCAGAAGTTCCTGTTTCTGACATGCACTTGGAGCCACAGTATGTCTGGTCAATGGCAACCCCCAGGTTGTTTATGCTGTGACATTCAACGATGTTAATACCATATAATGTCAAGGGTAGATGGTTAGATTTTTTATTATTGGAAATCGTAATGCGTTGCACTTGTATCGCATGAATGGTACTTGCTGCTTATCAGCTCAAGCCTGAATGTTGCCCTAGTATTGCTGCGTATGGACACGGACTGCTTCAGTATCTGAGGAGTTGGGAATGGTACCAAACAACGTGCAATCATCACTGAACATCCCCACTGCTGATCTTATGATGAAGGGAAGGTTATTGATGAATAGATGAAGATGGTTGGGCCTAGGGAGCTACCCGAGGAAACAGGACTACTGCCAGGCTCATTGTCTGACACTGTACTCGACGTGAGTGTGAGACTTACACAGTGTCTGTCTCTGTACAGTGTGTGGAGTTTATTCAATGCTATTTACTATCTCTTTCACTGTCTGACACTGTACTGAGGGCGAATGTGTCATTCGCAATGCCTCCGTTATTGCATATGGCACCGTATGACTCTATACAGTGTTCGAGTGTGGGATGTATTCAATGTCAGTCACTGTAACTTTCACTATTTGGCACTGTACTGTATACATGTGCGTAATTTATTCGGTATTCGTTGAGTCAATATGGCTCCAAGTTACGTTACAGACCCTAACACTGAGACTGTGAAATGTGTGAAAGTGGGATTTCTTCAGTTTTACTTACTGTCCCTTTCACTGTCTCACGATGTGCAATGTTTGAGTATGGCATTTATTCTGTGTCATGTACTGTCCCTGCCTCTGTGGGACACTGTGATGCGTGTGAGTGCCAGTTGTTTCAGCCTCAGTTCCTGTCCCTGTCACTGTTTGGCTCTGCTGTCGAGAATGTATCCATGTTGTGCCCTTTCAGGCGACGGAACTGGAAGTGGGCGGCGCTTATGCTCCCTCCCTTTTTGCCGGCTCCCACGTGATTTAAAATTGAAAATCAGTGGGTTGCCAGTGGCCACGTGATCATGCGTCGTGGACCACTTTCCGTTGTTGTAACCTGCCCTCAGTCAGTGAAACATCATTTACTACGTGGCTATAAATAGTCCTTCAGGATAATTAGGGAAGTTAATCAGGCGACCGTTTGGCTTTAAGGCGAATATTCTAAGTTTATTTCCCTTAACTTAATATAATCTTTGACCCACCCACACCCGTCTTCACACCTCTCAAAAACATCACCACCCCGCTCTGTAGTTATGTGGTTCAGTTCATCACCAACACCAACAAGTCTGCTAGCAAGCAGAGCCATGTCCCATGGTTCAATGATTCTTCCCTGCAGGTGCTCCTCCGGAACATTAGAGAAAGGCGAGTGGCCCCCTTTCTGCAGATGGCATCAGAAGACCGATGACACCTGACCAAGGCCGCCTTGACAGAGGTGGCAGGAGAGGTGTGGAACCACGAGGTTCAACCTATAACCTGGGTGCAGTCTAGGAAATGGGTTAATATCCTGCTCAGATCGGCATGGGCAAATGATGCGGCAGAATCGTAACAAATGGACTTCATCAAAACGTATTTGTCAGTGGCCATCAATGCCAGGTCTTTGCATGTGTCTTCAACCTTGGCGCCACATGGACATTTTGGCCAGAGTATATGGAAGGCTGGCATAAGTTTACACGGGATGTAACGTGCGACAAACAGGCTAGTACGTGTGATGGGGATGCATGCAGAGATGGGGATGTTAGGTGTCACTTGACATGGAATTAACTCAGCACATTTTCGTGCAGGACAAGCAGAACCACAGTCATCGGCTGTGCACCAAGACGCAGGAGAAGTGCCAGGTGGAAGTCTCCTGACGTTTGCAGAGGAGCAGGCTGTCGGGACAGCAGGAGAGGTGGGAGGACATGCCACTGGAGATGGGGAGTAAAGATCATCTAGGGGTCAGGATGAAGAGCCAAACTTACTGTCACTGGCATACGGTCACACAAGGGGACTACACTATAAAGGTGATGTGATCATGCTGTGATCATTTTGAACGTTGCTCTGTTTGTTCTCCACAGCAGGTGCCCACAATTGCACTACAAGAACGATGAGAAACCCGACTTCCGTGCACTCCATTACTGGGGAATATGATACCAATGCCCCAGAGATTACAGTGTCACCTGCCTCTACACCATCCTCCGCCAGTGTAGTCACACACACAGGATCCGGGGGCAGGTGCGGTTGCATGTAGAATTAGGGTCAAAACCTGGCGAGCATGGCACAGTTATGACCTCGCCGCCGAGGGAGAATATTTCAGACAAGTCCCTTGATATTCAGAGATCTTCTGGGGACTAGGCCCCAGCTGAGTCCAATGCTGAGTCGGGGGCACAAGGAACGTTCTGCAAATGCAGTAAACAATTGGGGAATATTTGTCGGAAATGCCAGGGGTCAGGTGTAGCTTTGTGCGGGTGATGGAGCAGTCCTCGCAAGCCATGACGTCTGCTATGTCCCAGGCATGTGAATGCATGGCTTCCTCCGTGGAGGCCATGGCGACTGTTATGGATGGCCAGGTCTAGCTCTCGATCTATATGTACTCTGGCTTGTATTGCATCACTGTAGCTATGAGCTCAGTGCAGCAGCTAAGACGAGGCGCCTGGAGCTCCCTTTGGGTGCACATTTCCTCCAGGGAGACAGCCCCCAGATGGAGGAAGGATGCGTGTTAGCTTGTCCAGGGGCTTCCTCTCAGGACACCCCTAATGTCAGTCGCATCTTCTGATCCCTCCTGACGTTGACCGCCTTACCTCCTGCCAGTGAAGCCAAGGGGATTCACCTGCACCAGTACAGCAGACCAGCTGTAGGATGGAACACCCAAGGCCCCAAAGCTCGGGAAGAAGGCCAAAACGGCCATCCACAACAACATGGCAACACAATGAGCAGACTGCCTCTACCTCAGCTGCTGACGTTGGAGTCGCACCAAGACGTAGAGTGAAGAAGCATAAACTTAAATAATTCTGAGCACGATGATGGCACGGGTTTTCAAGCTCACACATGTAAATACTGCACAGTTTATTTCTTCTGCTTTATTAATTTGTACACATGTTCCATTTCTCGAGACTTACCGAGTTAACAGCTAAATGTAGTGACATGCCTGATGGCAGGCACGCTTTCATGTACAGAGAGGAGTAACGGGCATGGCCTATATTGTGGAAGATGTTTTGTTTTTCCTTCATTCTTCAAGGATTTTTAAAGTGTGTCCAGTTTAGTACTCGACAGTCTGTGGGACATGGCTTATTAGTGGCCCTAGAAATAGTAGATGCATTTCTGGTCATTTAAAAATATTCTATAGACTCTGGAACAGTTCCAACGGATTGGAGGGTAGCTAATCTAACCCCGTTATTTAAAAATTAGGTAGACAGAAAAAGGGGAATTGTAGACTTGTTAGTTTGACATCAGTAGTGGGGAAATGCTAGGGTCCATTAGAAAAGATGTAATAGCAGAGCACTTGGAAAACAATGACAGGATCAGACAAAGTAAACATGGATTTATAGAAAGGAAATCATGCTTGACAAATCTACTGGACTTTTTTGAGGATGTAACTGGTAGAATAGATAAGGGAGAACCAATGGATGTGGTATATTTGGACTTTCAGAAGGCTTTGGATAAGGTCCCATATAAGAGATTAGCAGACAAAATTAATGCACATGGGATTGGGGGCAAGGTACTGACGTGGATAAAGAACTGGTTGGTAGACAGGAAACTAAGTTTAGGAATAAATGGGTCTTTTTTTCCGAGTGACAGGAAGTGACTAGTTGGGTACCGCAGGGATCAGTGCTAGGACTCCATCTATTCACAATATATATCAATGATATAGATGAGGGAATTAAATGTAATATATCCAAGTTTGCAGACGACATAAAGCTGGGTAGGAATGCACGCGGTGAGGAGGATGCAGAGAAGCTCCAGTGTGGTTTGTACAAGTTGAGTGAGTGGGCAAATGCATGGCACATGCAGTATAATGTGGATAAATATGTGAGGTTCTCCACTTTGGTGACAAAAACAGAAAGGTGGATTATTATCTGAACGGCAATAGATTGGAAAAGGGGGAGGTGCAGCGAGACCTGGGTGCCCTTGTGCACAATTCGCTGAAAGTAAGCATGAAGGTGCAGCAGGCAGTTAAGAAGGCAAATAGTATGTTGGCTTTCACAGCGAGAGGATTAAAGTACAGGAGCAAGGATGTCTTGATGAAATTTTACAAGGCCTTGGTGAGACCTCATCTGGAGTGCTGTGTGCAATTTTGGTATCCTTACCTGAGGAAGGATGTTCTTGCTATTGAGGGAGTGCAGCGAAGGTTTACCAGACTGATTGCTGGGGTGGCAGGACCGACGTATGAAGAGAGATTGGATGGATTAGGCTTGTATTCGTTAGAATTTAGAAGAATGAGAGGGGATCTCATAGAAACCCACAAAATTCTAATAGGATTGGGCAGCCGAGATGCAGGAAGAGTGTTCTTGATAGCGGCGCAGTCCAGGACCAGGGGTCACAGTCTATGGATAAGGGGTAAGCCGTTTAGGACTGAGACGAGGAGGGGTTTCTTCAGCAAGAGAGTGGTTAACCTGTGGACTTCTCAACTACAGAAAGCAGTTGAGGCTAAGTCACAAAATATATTCAAGAAAGAGTTATATATAGTTCTTCGGGCTAAAGGGACCAAGGAATACGGTGAGAAAGCGGGAACAGGGTACTGAGTTTGTATGATCAGTCATGATCGTACTGAATGGCGGTGCAGGCTCGAAGGCAGAATGGCCTACTTCTGCCCCTATTTTTTCTATGTTTCTATATGCAGTTTCAGCTGTCCAGAGCTTCTACGTTAGATGAAACAGGTGTCCAGAAAGTACTGTTAGTAAGGTTCTGGCTTTCATTGAGTTTTCATCGTTGGATGATAGACATATGTGCAAGTGCGGCACAGATTTTCTCAGATTCAGTAATCTCCAGCGAATGTGCTTATCAAAGCTTCACTTCCCGTGCAATTTGAAATTGGCACAGGGAGTCCATTTTGAGTTTGGACGGCGAAGGTGGTTGTTAGGGGTAGGGCAACATCCAAGGAAGGCAATGGAGATCCGGCAATTGAAAACTAATCATAAAAATTACCCAATCCTGGCCAAAACGTGCGAATATAAGGTTGTCCCTGCAATCCCATTGGGTAAGCGGTGGTGTAGTGGTATTATCACTGGACTAGTAACCCAGCGACCCAGGGTATTTCTCTGGGGACATGGGTTCGAATCTCACCACAGCAGAAGGTGGAATTTGAATTTAATTAATAAATCTGGAATTAAGAAACTAGTCTAATGTGATCCATGGAACCATTGTCGATTGTTATAAAAACCCATCTGGTTCACGAATGTCCTTCAGGGAAGGAATTCTGCTGTCCTTACCTGGTCTGGCCTACATGTGACTCTTGACCAACAGGAATGTGGTTAATTCTTACATGCCCTCTGAAATGCCTAGCAAGCCACTGAGTTGTACCTAACCGATACGAAGTCAATAAAAAGGAATGAAACTGGACGGACCACCCAGCATCGATCTGGGCACCTGAAATGACAACGGCAAACCCAGCCCTGTCGACCCTGCAAAGATTTCCTTACTATCATCTGGGGGTTTGTGCCAAAGTTGGCAGATCTGTCCCACAGACTACTCAAGCAACAGCCTGACAGGGTCATACTCACGGAATCATACCTTACAGACAATGCCCCAGACGCTGCCATCACCGTCCCCAGGCATGTCTTGTCCCACCGGCAGGACAGACCCAGCAGAGGTGGTGGCACAGTGTTATACAGTAGGGAGGGAGTTGCCCTGGGAGTCCTCAACATCGACTCAGGAACCCCAAAAAGTCTCATGGCATCAGGTCAAACATGGGCAAGGTAACCTCCTACTGATTACCACCTACCGCCCTCCCTCAGCTGAAGATTCAGTGCTCCTCCATGTTGAACACCACTTGGAGGAAACACAGAGGGTGGGAAGGGCACAAAATGTAATCTGGGTGGGGACTTCAATGTCCATCACCAAGAGTGGCTTGGTCGCACCACTACTGACCGAGCTGGCCAAGTACTAAAGGAAATTGCTGCGAGACTGGGTCTGCGGCAGGTGGCAGGGGAACCACCACGAAGGAAAAACATACTTGACCTTGTCCTCACCAGTCTGCCTGCTGCAGATGCTTCTGTCCATGACTGTATTGGTAGGACTGACCACCGCATAGTCCTGGTGGAGACGATGTTCCGCCTTCACATTGAGGATACCTTCCATCGTGTTGTGTGGCACTATCAACGTGATAAATGGGATAGAATTTGAACAGATCTAGCAAAACTGGGCATCCATGAGGCGCTGTTGCCCAACAGCAGCAACACAATTGTACTCAACCACAATCTGTAACCTCATGGCCCGGCATATCCCCCACTCTAACATTACCGTCAAGGCAGGAGACCAACCGTGGTTCAATGAAGAGTGCAGGAGGGCATACCAGGAGCAGGACCAGGCATACCTCAAAATGAGGTGTCAACCTGGTGAAGCTACAACACAGGACTATCTGCGTGCCAAACTGCATAAGCAGCGTGCGATAGACAGAGATAAGCGATCCCATAACCAACGGATCAGATCTAAGCTCTGCAGTCCTGCCACATCCAGCCGTGAATGGTGTTGGACAATTGAACAACTAACTGGAGGAGGTGGCTCCACAAATATCCCCATCCTCAATGATGGGGGAGCCCAGCACATCAGTGCGAAAGATAAGACTGAAGCATTTGCAATAATCTTAAGCCAGAAGTGCCGAGTTGATCATCCATCTCGGCCTCCTCCTAAAGTCCCCGGCATCACAGATGCCAGACTTCAGCCCATTCGATTCACTCCTCGTGATATCAAGAAACGACTGAAGGCACTGGATACTGCAAAGGCTATGGGTCCTAACAATATTCTGGCAATAGTACTGAAGACCTGTGCTCCAGAACTTGCCGTGTCCCTAGCCAAGCTGTTCCAGTACAGCTACCACTCTAGCATCTACCCTGCAATGCTGAAAATTGCCCAGGTATGTCCTGTACACAAAAACCAGGACTAGTCCAACACGACCAATGACCGCCCCATCAGCCTACTCTCAATCATCAGTAAAGTGAAGGAAGGTGTCATTGACAGTGCCATCAAGCAGCACTTGCTTCGCAATAGCCTGCGCAGTGATGCTCAGTTTGGGTTCCGCCAGGACCACTCAGCTCCTGAATTCATTACAGCCTTGGTTCAAACACGGACAAAAGAGCTGAACTCAAGAGGTGATGTGAGAGTGACTGCCCTTGACATCAAGGCAGCATTTGACCGAGTATGGCATCAAGGCGCCTTAGCAGCACTGAGGTCAATGGGAATCATGGGGAAAACACTCCGCCGGCTGGAGTCAAACCTAGTGCAAAGGATGATGGTTGTGGTTTTGAAGGTCAATCATCTGAGCTCGAGGACATCACTGCAGGAGTTCCTCAGGGTATTATCCTAGGCCCAATCATCTTCAGCTGCTTCATCAATGACCTTCCTTCAACCATAAGGTCAGAAGTGGGGATGTTCGCTGATGATTGCACAATGTTCAGCACCATTCGTGACTCCTCAGGTTACTGAAGTGCAGAAATGCAGCACGACCTGGACAATATCCAGGCTTGGGCTAAGAAGTGGCAAGTAACATTCGTGGCACTCCAGTGCCAGGCAATGACCATCTCCAACAAGAGAGAATGTAACCATCTCCCCTTGACATTCAACTGCATTACCATCGCTGAATCCCCCACTATCAATATCCTGAGGGCTACCATTGACCAGAAACTGAACTGGAGTAGCCATATAAATACCGTGGCTGCAACAGCAGGTCAGAGGCTAGGAATCCTGAGGCGAGTAACACACCTCCTAACTCCCCAAAGCCTGTCCACAATCTACAAGGCACAAGTCAGAAGTGTGATGGAATATGCTCCACTTGCTTGGATGGGTGCAGCTCCAACAACACTCAAGAAGCTCGACACCATCAAGGACAAAGCAGACCGCTTGATTGGCATCCCATCTACAAACATTCACTCCCTCCACCACCGCTGCACAGTGGCAGCAGTGTGTACCATCTACAAGATGGACTGCAGCAATGCACCAAGGCTCCTTAGACACACCTTCCAAACCTGCGACCTATACCAACCATAAGGGCAAGGCAGAAAATACATGGGAACACCACCACCTGCAAGTTCCCCTCCAAGTCACACACCATCCTGATTTGGAACTTTATCGCCGTTCTTTCACTGTCGCTGGGTCAAAATCTTGGAACTCTCTTCATAACAGCACTGTGGGTATACCTACTCCAAATGGACTGCAGCGGTTCAAGAAGGCAGCTCACCACCACTTCTCAAGGGGAAATGGTGGATGGGCAATAAATGATGGCGTGGCCCACGAAGCCCACAGCCCATGAATGAATAAGAAAAACGTCTTTGCTTGGCCCTAGCATCCATTAAAGCGTTATTCACATTCATGGCTTCCACCTCATGCTCATCCTCATCTGAGCAAATTGGTCTTCTCCTGCTCGTCCTGTTGCAAAAGATGTCCGTGTTGCATTAGCAGATTCTGCAATGCATAGAAGAATATGACTATTCCTGAGGCCCTTGCTGATGCGTAATGCAGAATCCCTGCAGACAGGTCAAGGCTGTGGAAGCGTTCAATGATGGATCTAGTTGAGGCGTGGACTTCATTATACCACCCTTTAACTATGCTTTGGGTTGCCTCATTGGCGTCATCAACCATGATCCCAGGGGGTATAACTTGTCACCCATCAGCCAGCTGTAGTAGCCTTCGGCGTCATTGCTCGTTTTGCTCGTTTCCATAGAGTACTGGGGGGTGGGGAGGGGCGGTGATCATTGACTGCACTCATGTGGCCATTGGAGCTGCCTGGGACAAGCTTGCTGCCTTTGTGAATCTCAAACGCTATTACTCTTTGAACGTTCAACTGGTTTGTGACCATGGAAACATAGAAAATAGAAGCAGGAGTAGGCCATTCGGCCCGTCGAGCCTGCTCCGCCATTCATTATGATCATGGCTAATCATCCAATTCAGTAACCTGTTCCTGCATTCCCCCATTTCCCTTGATCCCTTTCGCCCCAAGAGCTGTATCTAACTCTTTCTTGACATACAATGTTTTGGCCTCAACTGCTTTCTGTGGTAACGAATTCCACAGGCTCACCGCTCACTGGGTGAAGAAATTTCTACAGGCTCACCACTCTCTGATTGAAGTAATTTCTCCTCATCTCAGTCCTAACAGGTTTACCCCGTATTCTTAGACTATGTTCTGGACTCCCCCACCATCGGGAACATCCTTCCTGCATCTACCCTATCAACTCCTGTTACAATTTTGTAGGTTTCTATGAGATCTCCCCTCACTCTACCGAACTCCGGTAAATATAATTCTAACGGACTCAATCTCTCCTCCTACGTCAGTACCGCCATCTCAGGAATCAGTCTGGTAAACCTTCGCTGCATTCGCTCTGTTGCAAGATCTTCCTTCCTCAGATAAGGAGACTAAAAGTGCACACAATATTCCAGGTATGGCCTCGCCAATGCCCGATATAATTGCAGCAACACATCTCTGCTCATGTACTCGAATCCTCTCGCGAAGAAGGCCGACCTACCATTTGCCTTTTTTATCACATGTTTCACCTGCCTGCTTACCTTCGGAAAAAAAATACCACCGGTGAAAAAGCATGCATGTCGCTGCTCGTTTTCCAGGGAACTGTGATGAATATATTTCACGAGACTCACAGCTCCCAGATATTTTTGAGGCACCAGCCTGACTATGACATGGATCTGCCCCTATCTAATCATACGACCCCCGATGACTGTGACCGCTCCCTCCACCGGCCAGCACCCTGTGTTCTCCACACAGCAGCCCAACTTTGAAAATGTTGACCCCTCCCTTCATGGGCCATCATGCAGCTCATCTGCATTAACTGTTGTAACCCCACACTCCAAACAACACCAAAACTACACTCAGAATACTAGGCCCTTACCTGCTCTGCACCTCCAGGGACCCAAACTCCAACTTCTCAACACCGCCACGCCCCTCCCCAACAACAATTCACCTTAATGCTACCTTTCATTGTGTCAAAGAGTTCAAGAAAGAAAACTAGCGACCACAGAACAAAATACAACTTTAAATGAACGTGAACCGAGTGCCATGAGATTCCTATGCGGCACTGACTGAATCCGGCAGGTAGCAACCAACTTCAGTTAATTGTAAGGTGTTCCTGACATGTAAATATATTAAATATTGAAACACGCCATTGGATGGTGTGAGGCACGACCCGCCACAAACAAGCCACTGACTTCATCTCCACAATTGAAGCCCTCATCGCAGATCGAAATGTCACCTCCCACCAAATTACGACAACCTGCTCGGCATGAATCCAGCCTTGAAAGCCCCAAGACATTTCCCCCATGTCTTTACTTACAAGGCCTAACATCCTGGATGTACTTTTTACAATACTATCAATACTTCCTTCCAGTGAGAACGAAGTGCGTGTGTGCATCCACTCAGCAAGGGGACCCCTTTCAAAATAGTACCATGTAGTTTATATTGCCTCTTCTCATACGCACTCCAGATTATGTCCTTGACACTCTTCTGCATAATATTTCATTTGCGTGCGACTTCCTCTTTTACTAATATGTCTATGGCCTCGTCAAACCTGCTACTATCCTCTTAATGGTTTACACTTCCGAGTTCCTGACATCTGCAAACGTTGAAATTAAGCGTTTTCTATAAGTATGTATGTATGTATATATACACATATATGTCTATGTCATTCATATGTGTCAAAACGAACAGTAGCCCCACTACAGATGCCTGGGGAACACCAGGAAATACTCGGCACAGTGCGCAGTGGTTCGCACCGAACAGCCGATTGAAGGACACTCCAAAGCGCAGAGGCATCTGCAGCAAACATTATAATGTTTAAATGTTATTTGAGTAAGTAGATTCATATAATCCTCGTGAATATCTATATCTGCTATGTCTGTGCTGGGACGAGGGAGCAGTACCCCAGGACATGCGCGATGCCAATGTCATCACCCTCTATAAAAAGAAAGGTGACCGCGGTGACTGCAACAACTACCTTGGAATCTCCCTGCTCAACATAGTGGGGAAAGTCTTTGCTCGAGCCGCTCTGAACAGGCTCCAGAAGCTTGCCGAACACGTCGACCCTGGGGCACAGTGTGGCTTTCGTGCAGAGAGATCGACCGTTGACATGCTGTTCTCCCTTCATCAGATGCAGGAGAAATGCCGTGAACAACAGATGCCCCTCTACATTGATTTCATTGATCTCACGAAAGCCTTTGACCTCGTCAGCAGACATGGTCTCTTCAGACTACTCGAAAAGATTGGATGCCCACCAAAGCTACTAAGTAGCATCACCTCATTCCATGACAATATGAAAGGCACAATTCAACATGGTGGCTCCTCATCAGAGCCCTTTCCTATCCTGAGTGGTGTGAAACAGGGCTGTGTTCTTGCACCCACACTTTTGGGGATTTTCTTCTCCCTGCTGCTTTCACATGCGTTCAAGTCCTCTGAAGAAGGAATTTTCCACCACATAAGATCAGGGGGCAGGTTGTTCAACCTTGCCCGTCTAAGAGCGAAGTCCAAAGTACGGAAAGTCCTCATCAGGGAACACCTCGTTGCTGACGATGCTGCTTTAACATCTCACACTGAAGAGTGCCTGCAGAGTCTCATCGACAGGTTTTCGGCTGCCTGCAATGAATTTGGCCTAACCATCAGCCTCAAGAAAACGAACATCATGGGACAGGACATCAGAAATGCTCCATCCATCAATATTGGCGACCACGCTCTGGAACTGGTTCAAGAGTTCACCTACCTAGGCTCAACTATCACCAGTAACCTGTCTGCAGATGCATAAATCAACAAGCGCATGGGTAAGGCTTCCACTGCGATGTCCAGACTGGTCAGGAGACTGTGGGAAAATGGGGCACTGACACGGAACACAAAATTCCGAGTGTATCAGGCCTGTGGCCTCAGTACCTTGCTCTATGGCAGCAAGGCCTGAACAACATATGTCAGCCAAGAGCGACGTCTCAATTCATTCCATCTTCGCTGCCTCCAGAGAATACTTGGCATCAGGTGGCAGGACAGTATCTCCAACACAGAAGTCCTTGAGGTAGCCAACATCCCCAGCTTGTACACACTACTGAGTCAGCGGCGCTTGAGATGGCTTGGCCATGTGAGCTGCATGGAAGATGGCAGGATCCCCAAAGACACATTGTACAGCGAGTTCGCCACTGGTATCAGACCCACCGGCCGTCCATGTCTCCGCTTTAAAGACGTCTGCAAACGCGGCATGAAATCCTGTGACATTGGTCACCAGTCGTGGGAGTCAGTTACCAGCGTTCGCCAGAGCTGGCGGGCAGCCATAAGGACAGGGCTAAAATGTGGCGAGTCGAAGTGACTTAGCAGTTGGCAGGAAAAAAGACAGAGGCGCAAGGGGAGAGCCAACTGTGCAACAGCCCCGACAAACAAATTTCTCTGCAGCACCTGTGGAAGAGCCTGTCACTCTGGAATTGGCCTTTATAGCCACTCCAGGCGCTGCTTCACAAACCACTGACCTCCTCCATGCGAGTATCCATTGTTTCTCGAGATAAGGAGGCCCAAAATAATATATATATATATACTCATATACAAGTTGAAAGTATAGCCACATATTGTTACAAAATGGAGTATTTACCCAAGGCATTGTGGGACAAGTTAGTTAGCTTGTAGCCTCGAGCGTGGTACTGCTTAGCACAGGCAATTAGCCTGACCAAGGAGGCCCCCTCATATCAGTGTATAAGACAGCTGCTTTGTGTAACTGCAGACTGCACGAAGCAATCAGGAATGCAAGCTTGATAAAGGTAGAATGATTCATTGTGAAGACTCAAGGATAGTTGATAAGGGGGTTTGGGAAACATCACAAGATGATCGGGGGCTTGCTATGAGCTGATCACGTAGCCACATGATGCCTAATGAATAATCTAATTGGTAATATGTGTAATGTATGTAATCAATAACGGTTATGATTGCATCACGTCCAGCCAGGATGGGCTGAGTAACTGTTTGAATAATGTCTAAGTATGGATGATTTTCCTTTGTTCAATGGAGAGGCATCTGGACAGCCCAGTGACCTGCTCCCCGCTGGCGTAACTCAATAAACTGTCTGACATTGTAGAAGACCTGAGTGTCGAGTGATTCTTCTAGATTCATTCCCGCTAACATTCACACAGCTCCAGTGACCCGGGTTCAATTCTGGGTACTGCCTGTGTGGAGTTTGCAAGTTCTCCCTGTGTTTACGTGAGTTTTCGCCGGGTACTCCAGTTTCCTCCCACCACCAAAGACATGCAGCTTGATAAGTAAATTGGCCATTATAAATTGCCCCTAGTATCGGTAAGTGGTCGGGGAATATAAGAACAGATGGGGATGTGGAAGGATTATGGGATAAGTGTAGGATTAGTATAAATGGGTGGTTGATGGTCGGCACAGACTCGGTGGGCCCAAGGTCCTGTTTCAGTGCTGTATCTCGAAATAAAATAAATAAAATACTCCCCTTCTGTCTGGACAACAACCACTCACACCTTCTTTATCCCCTTAGTCAGTGTCATACCCAGAGTGCCCCTTTAATTCTGGGTTTCAGTTTTTCTAAGTGGTCTATTAAATGGCACTTGATCAAACGCATTTAGAAAGCCAATGTATATTACATCAACCATGCTACCCTCATCAAACTTCTCCATTACATTATTAAATGACTCGATCATATTTGCCATACGCGATTTTGTATTACCATTTCTGTGCTGCTTGACATTTGTAAACTCATTTTTTTCTTTTCCAAACCACAAATTATTTTGTCCCAGATTATAAACTCTAAAACTTTTCCCTGTGTTTCATCGACGTTAAGCTGACTGGTCGGTGGTTATGGGGTTCATCTCTCGCATATTTTCTGAACAAGCTCGAACATTTGTAACTCTCCAATGATCTGGTACCACTGATAGGTCCAAGGAGGATTGAAAGAGGCCAGTGTCTCTGTTATTTCCAACATTTGTTCTTACAACAACCCTCCAACATCCCATCCAGAACTTGTAAACGTTCAATTTTGTTGTTTCACAAATGGTATTACATTGGAATGGGTTAACTGAACCTATTTGTTCAGTGAGTGTGATTAACATCAGTCTCCATGGATCCTAATTGTGTCACTGGAGAGTTTCCCTCTTCTATTAATAAGGGACTCCTTTCAATGTGTTATCCCATAATATTAGTAGGACCAGCAGCTTCAGCACGAACAGTGATCAGCGGCTTCAGAAACAGGAAGTGGATAGATCAGACACTGAGAACAATGGATTGGAATATTACAAGAATGGACAGGAGTTTATCCTCGGATCTTCACTATCTTTCCACGTATTACGATTTGCTACCATTAGAATATCGGATTAAATACGCACTTGAAATTATTTGCTACATTTACTATCCATTCCTTGCAATTGTTAGCGTTCCTGGTAAGTCTTTCTATCCAGTTATTAATTCTAGAAACCATGTTTAACTGTATTACTGTTCTTGCAATTTACTTTTTTCATCCTTGCTGCTGATGTTTCCCCTCATTAAATCTCTACATCCTCTGAATCACAGCAGGCTGCTGCTGCTGACTATGAACAATGCAATGGGGACAAGGTAAATGGAATACGGTAGAGGTTCGCGGTTCACTGATTTAGTACTGGGGAGCGAAGTCATGGAGGTTGAAAGGAGGTGAGAGGCAATGATTTCTTGGGGGTGTAGGGGTTGGAGACCCTCAAGGAACTGCTGCCAATGCCAATGGGAGAAGGTGTCCAGGGAGGTCAATGCAAGAGTTCCAGCGCCGAACACCTGCCGGCAATGCCAGAAGAGGAGTAATGGGCTCATGTGGGTGTCAATAATAGCGAATTCATCAACTCATTGGCATTTCCTTTAAACAAAACGACATCCTCTCATGCCGCATAACACATTGTGAGACCGGCAGAGTGGTTAAAAGAATGGTGGCAGTGCAGCACCGAGAGCAATATCATAGCGAGCCTGGTGGGGAGGAAAAATACTGGTGACAGAGCTGCATTGAGAATGAGAACACAGAGAGAACGGTGGGAAGATGAAAGGTCTGGGTGCTGGTTCAGAGCAAGCTGACTGTGTTGACAAAAAAATAAACACAGTGTGACGTGACAGGAAAGCAGCTTAGTGATTGCTTGGTGAGTATTTCTCCGAAACTGGTACATTATCATAAACCAGCAGGTGGGAAATTTAAAGCTTCAATCAGAGTGTGTATAGCAGTATGTGAATGAAAGGCATAAAGTGAACGTGTTGCATAGTAGTCGAGAAGAGAGTAGTAGTCTGTTATATAGGAATGGACTGAGATGGACTCTGAGGAATGAAAAGAGAAGTTCACAATGAATGTATGTAAAAGTCTAAGTGTGGCGGATAAGATTAGTGAGCTAAAAGCACAAATGACCATATGGAATGTGGTGTAGCAGCACTAAAAGAAACGTGGCATAAAATGATGAGGTCATGGTGCTTATTATTTAAGGATGCAAAGTGTTCAGAAACGATAGGAAAGGAAAAAATGGAGGTGTGGTGGCAGCACTGACTATAGAAGACATCTTATTGTTGGAAAAAACAGGATGCCCTTGAGGGAGCAAGGACAGAATTCACTTGGTTAGCGTTCAGAAGGAAAACGCATTTGATCACAATCCTGGGGCTATTTTATAGGCATTCAAATAGTGAGGAGCAAATCTTTAGGGAAGTCACAGAGGTGCAATTGGAATATGGAGTAAAATTGGGGTTTAAAGTACCCAAATATCGTTTGGGATCGTGTTAAGAGTAAATGGAAAGAAAGGGGATGATTATTTGAAATGTGTTCAGGAAAACGTCCTTGACCTGTATGCTCTCGGCCCAACTAGGATCTGGAGCGGGGGAATGATGTGGGCTATGTGAAGCTAGTCTCCATGTGGAACACTTGTCCAAGAGTGGTTAATTCATTATGAGTTTTAGACTCGTAATAGGGAAGAGCAAGGGACAATCTCAGGCAATTCCAGGCTGGAAGAGGACTAATTCATTGGGATGTGAAAGGATCTATCTTTAAATTATAAAATGTGACCAGAGACTGACAGGAACAAAATATAATGGAACAATGAGTGAACTTCACGGAGCAGATGCTGCAGGTAAAGGCGAGGTACATTCCAAAAAGGGCGAACTGCAGTGAAATCAAAGCCAGGGCTTCTTGGCTGACAGGGGAGATGGAGAATACGATGAAACAAAAAAGGGTGCGTGATGCATATCAGGTGAAGTCTTCAATTCAGAACCAGGTCAAATAGAACAAGTTGAGAGAGGAAAATCAGACTCACAAAGAGAGAAAATGAGGATAAAATGGTAGTCAACATGGAAGGGAAGCCAAAAATCTTATTTTGCATATGCATAGTCATTGGGTAGCAGGGGGCGCTGTGTAGCTTACTAGGGAAAAATAGGGTGATTTTAGGCTTAGAGAACAGAGCAAGGCGAGATCACTAAATGAGTACTTATACATCGGGGATTTCGAAAGAAGATGCTGCGGACAGAAAATAGGTCGAAGCAGAGATGGGAGAGGTAATGGATGGAGTGAAAATTGATAGGTTCGTTGTAATGGAAAGGCTGACAACGATTAAAGTGGATATGATAACTGGTTTGGGTAGCTTTCACCACAGGTTGCCAAAGAAGTCGGGGTGGAGATAGTGGAAGGGCTTTCCATAATCTTCCAATCTTCTCTAGATACGGGTAAAGAGGCTAGAGGACTGGGGATGGGACAACGTAACACTTGAGAGAGGGTGCAAGGACATATCTAGCACCCAGTCATTTTAACATCAGTGTTGGGTAAGGTGTTCCGAAGAATAACCAAGGATAAAATTAGCAGGCACAGCTTATTGAAGATAGTCAGCACGGATTTGTAAAAGGCAGAGCGTGCTTGACAAATATCATGGATTTTTTTTTGTCTGTGTAACAGTGAACGTTGATGAAGAGAAGGCGATGGTGCTGACCATATGGATTTTAAGAACGAGTTTGACGAAGTGTCACTTAAAAAAGATGGTTGACAGAATTGAAGCTCAAGGAGAGACAGAGAGAGAGATAGTCACACCAACTTGCTTTGCTCAATTTCTTTAATCCTCTGACTGGAGATTAGAATTTTTATTTTTTGAAGAATTTTGAAAGAGAACAGGTGAAGGATGATTTTGCTGGCAGCTAAAGATGGCCACCTAACTTGCAACACTCTATCCTATAGTATACTACATTGCAAGGCCTGTGATGTCGAGATGAAATGCCTGCTCATCCGATCAAGAACCAAGACACAGGATGTTTAAGAGAACTATCTGTCGTTTTTTGCCAGACTGGAAACAATACTACCATGTCTATAGCAGCAATGAGTAGCTTCTAGACTCTGAAAGGCCTTTCTCTCTCTCTCTTCATTTTGGTTTACAAGCATCGAACTCTGCCTGTTGACCTTTGCATCCTCCAGCTGCAGTCAGAAACCCTGTTGGAGGAAATCTCCCGCATCGGTGTCTCCAGGAGACCAACCAAACCAATCATCTACCTCTCAAAACTAAAAGCATCAGAACACCAAAGTCAGCTGGAAGACAACCAAATCACCAAACCCCACAGAACTATTTTCTAAGGACTCTAACTCAACCAATCTACCTTTCGCCAGTCTGTGTGCTAAATGTCTGTCTGTCGTGTGTGTGTTTGTGTGTGTGTGTGTGTGTGTGTGTGTGCGCGTGTCTGTCTGTCTGTGTGTGAGCGAGTGAAAGTTGGTGCGTTATCTATTATTTTCATTAGTTCTGTTTAGTACAACAAAGTTAACCTCTTTCTTTGTTAAACTCAAGAAAACCTTCCCGATTTGTTCATGTTATGATGATTGCATGCAAGCAATCAAATAACTACTGAATTGGCCAGTACATCTACTTTAATAAAAAGAAATAGACCTGTTGTGTTCAAACAGGGAGATGGAAAAAAGGGAAGCCCTTCGAGCCTCCTTACCTGACCGTAACAATGTACAGATGGATTGATAGATATATAGATAAATAGATAGATAGATAGATAGATAGATAGATAGATAGATAGATAGATAGATAGGTCGATAGATAGACAGATATGGATAGATGAATAATAGATAGATAGGAAGAAATGATGAAAGGAAGCAAGAAAGGAAGAAAGAAAGCAAGCAAGAAAGAAAGAAACTTGGAGTGTGGAAGAAAGTGAAGATGGTGCCAATAGACGATAACATTACGTGGATAACCTAGAAAAACAGGCAGGCAAGTGAAATATGCAATTTAATAGACAGAGGAGTGAGGTGATGTATTTTGGCAGAAGCGTTAACAATAGGCAATATAGACTACATTGCACAGTTCTCAGCAGTGTACAGGGATAGAGGCAACTGGAGGTATTCCTGTGCATCTATATTTGAAGAGGACGGTGCATATTGTGACAATAGTTAGTAAAGGGTATGTGACCTTGGGCTTCATCAAAATGTGGCATTGAGTACAAAATGAGATAAATTATGCTGACCCTGCATAAAACACTGGTTAGGTCCCCACTAAAGTATTGTGTCCAGTTGTGTTCGCCACACATTGAACAGGATGTGCGGGTCTTTGTGTGTGTGCAAAGAAGATTTACCAGAATGGTTCCAAGGATCAGTGATTTTACTTACAAGGCTTGGGTGTAAAAGCTCGTGTTGTTCTCCTTGAAACAAAGGAGATTGAGGGGTGATTCGATCGAGGCGCACAATATTATGGTCAGTCAGACACGGCAAAGCTGTTCCCATTACCTGATGGTACCAGGGCCAGGGGAGACCGATTTAAGGTTTCAGCAGAAGTTGCAAGGATGTCTTTTTTAATGCAGCGAGTGGTTGTAAACTGGAACTTGCTGTTTTTGAGGGTGCTGGAAGTGGGGACAATACATGATTTCAAAAGGAATTTTAATGGATGCCTGATGGAAATATACTTACATAACAACGGGAATAAAGCAAAGAAATGGGACTGACCAGATTTCTCTGCAGAGAGCCTGAATGGATTGATGGCCGAATGGCTTATTGCTATGTCTTTATGACTCTATATTTTAGGGCAGTGAATTCCAGATCCCAGCAACTCGCTCTGGAAGAGAAATCTCCTCCTTTCACCTCTGGTCCTCTGCCATTTACTTTCAATCTTTGCCTTCTTAATACCAAACAGTCTGGCAATGGAAACAGTTTCGCATTAACTTCTTTGTCAATACCCTTCATGACTTTGAACTTCTGTGTGTATGAAATCTTCCCTTACCTTTCCCTGCTCGAAAGAGAACAACCACAGCTTCTCTAATCTCTCCAACTAACTGAAGTTCCAGATCGCTGGAATCATTCTGGTAAACCAGTCTGCATCTTCACGAAGTTCTAGCAATTTCTGATGAAAAGGCATCGACCTCAAACGTTATCTTTGTTTCTCCCTCTACAAATGCTGCCAGACCTGCTGTGTATTTCTAACATTTTCTGTTTCTGTTTCTGATTTCCAGCATCCACACTATTGTGCTTTTATCCTCGACATCCTTTCAAAATGTTAGTATTCAGAATTGGACACAATTCTCCAGTTTTGGTCTGACCAATGATGTATAAAAGATAAACATTTCTTCCTGACTTCCATTGCTCTATGTCTCGTTTTGTACAGCTAGGAAACTATGTGCATTTCTAGCAGACTTCTCAACTTGTGTGGCCACCTTCAAAGATGCATGTGCGTACAACCCAGGTCTCTCTGTTCCTGTACCCGCTTTGAAATGGTACCTTTTATTTTACATTGCCTTCCCTCATATTTCCTACCAAAATATGTCTGCGTTCAGTTGCTTGTGCCAGGTGCCTGCCCATATCACCAGTCGCTCGCGATCCTCCTGAAGTCGGTTGGTATCCCCTCACAGTTTATTAACAGTTCCAAATATCATGCCAGCTGAAAACTTAAGAATTATCCACTGTGTGTGCAAGTCCGTGGCATTAACATGCATTAAAAGAGCAGTTGATGCAATACTATCCCTGGCCAATAGTCCCCGCCGATCTGAGAAGCAACAGTTCATTCATGCTATCTGTCGCTCATCGAATTTCCGAGCCATACTACCATTGGCCCTTTAATCCGATATGTTTCAATTTTGGTAACAAGACTATTGTCTGCTACTTCATCAAACGACGATTAATTCCAGTGCATCCCACTGTCCGGCTCTCTCCCACTATCCGTGATTATTTGCCTCCTGAAAATATTTATCCAAATCCCCTTTGGAAGCTACTGGTTAATCTGTATCCACCACCGTGTTAGAATTGATAAGGGAGCACCAGTGGATGTGGTGTATTTGGACTTTCACAAGGCTTTCGAAAAGTTCCCACATTACAATGTGGAAACCTAAAGCACATGGGATTGGGGGTAACGTACTGACATGGATAGAGAACTGGTTGGCATTCAGAAAACAAAGAGTAGGAATAAATGAGTCTTTTTCCGAGTGGCAGGCAGTGACTACTAGGGTACCGTAAGGATCAGTGCGAAGACCCCAGTTATTCACAATATATATTAATGATATAGATGAGGGAATTAAATGTAATATAAAAGCAAAATACTGCGGATGCTGGAAATCTGAAACAAAAACAAGAAATGCTGGAATCACTCAGCAGGTCTGGCAGCATCTGTGGAAAGAGAAGGAGAGTAAACGTTTCGGGTCAGTGACCCTTCCTCGGAATGTAATATATCCAAGTTTGCTGACGACACAAAGCTGGGTGGGAGTGTAAGCTGTGAGGAGGATGCAGAGAAGTGCAAGTGTGATTTGGACAGGTTGAGTGAGTGGGCAAATACATGGCAGATGCAGTATCATGTGGAGAAATGTGAGGTTATCTACTTTGGTGACGAAAACAGAGGCAGAACTGTAACAGATTGGGAAAGGAGGAGGTATAGCGCGACATGAGTGTCCTTATGCACCAGTCTCTGTATGTAAGTATGCAGGTGCAACAGGCAGTTGAGAAGGCAAATGCTATGTTGGCCTTCATAGCGAGAGAATTCCAGTACAGAAACAAGGGTGTTTTGCTGCAATTATACAAGTCTTGCTGAGACAACATCTGGAGTATTGTTTCCTTTTCGAGGAAGGATGTTCGTGCTATGGAGGGAATGCAGCGAAGGTTCACCAGAATGATTCCTGGGATGGCAGGACTGACATATGAAGAGAGATTGGGTCAATTATGCTTGTATTCGTTAGAGTTTTGAAGAATGAGAAGGGATGTCATAGAAACACTAAGAATTCAGACAGGAGTGGATAGACTAGATGCAGGAAGGATGTTCTCAATTGTAGGTGAGTGCGAGACCAGGGTTCACAGTCGAAGGATAAGAGGTAAGCCATTTAGGACTGAGCTGAGGAGGGATTTCTTCGCCCAGAGAGTGGTGAACCTGTGTAATTCTCAACCACAGAAAACACTTGAAGGCAAATCATTAAATATATTCAAGAAAGTGTTAGTTCTAGTTATTATGGCTAAATGGATCAAGGGATATGGGAAGAAAGCGGGAACAGGGTCCTGAGTTTGGATGAACAGCCATGATCGTATTGAATGGCGGTGCAGGCTCGAAGGGCCGAATGACCTATTCCTGCTCCTATTTTTCTATGTTTCTATATTAACATCAGGCAGCGCTTTCTAAATCCTAACAACTCGTTGCATAAATAGATTTTTCTCATGTCCCATCTGAGATTAGAAAGTGCAGATGTACAAAATGACCTGGGTGTCCTCATCTTTACATCACTTAAAGCTAAGATGCAGGTGCAGCAAGAAATTAGGAAGTCTGATGGTATTTTAGCCTTTATCACAAGAGGAGTTCAGTACAGGAATATCGAAGTCTTGCTTCAGTTGCATAGAACCTTTGTTTGCCCGCACCTGGAGTACTTTGTGCAGTTTTGGTCTCCTTACCTTAGGAAAGGTATTATTGCCACAGACAGAGCGCAACGAAAGTTCACCAGACTTGTTCCGGGGATGGCGGGACTGTCCAGTGAAGAGAGTTTGGAGAAACTGGGCCTGTATTACCGAGAGTTTCGAAGAATGGGAGGTGATCTCATTGAAACTTACGAACTACTTGAAGGGATAGACAGGTAGATGCAGCTATGATGTTTCCCCTGGTTGGGGATTGTCGAACGAGGGGGAAGAATTTCAAAATAAGGGGCTACTTAGGACAGAGATGAGGAGAAATATCTTCACTGAGAGGGTTGTGAATCTTTGGAATTCTCTACGCCAGAGGGCTGTGGAAGCTCAGTCATTGAGTATCTTCAAAGCAGAGATTCATAGCCATCGAAAGCATTGACATAAAGGAATATGATGATAGTGTGCGCAAAAGGTATTGAAGTGGATGATCCGCCATGATAATATTGAATGGTAGAGCAGGCACGATGAGTGGAATGGCCTGTTCCTGCTCCTTTGTCCTTATTTTTCGTTTTCCATTCACCTTACATCTATGTCTTCTGGTGATCGACTCTTCAGACATTGTAAGCCATTCCTCTTACTCTAATCAATCTAACCCCTTCATAATGTGAAACACCTCTACCAAATCTGCTCTTAAACGTCTCGACTCAAAGGAGAACAATCTCAACTTCTCCAGTCTAATCACATAACTGTAACCATGATCCCAAGAACTGTGCTGGTCAAACTCTTGGTCCGCAGCATTGGACGCAATACTTCAGGCAGCCAGGGGCGAAAGTATGTATACTTGTATTTAGGTTTGGCATAACATCCTGGCTTATGTACTCGATGCTTCTATCTATAAAATCGATGTTACTTTCTGCTTTATTAACTGCTTTCTTATCAAGTCCTGTCACCTTCAATGAGTTGCGTACAAACACCCTAAGGGCTCTCTGCTCGTCAACGTTCTTTAAAGTTGAATAATTTAGTTTGTTTTGTCTCTCCTCTTTCACCCCTACCAAAATGTACTTCCTCCCACATCAGTCATACCAATTAAACATTGGGAAGACTGAAGCCATTGTTTTCGGTTTTCAATTCAAAATCCCTTCCCTGGCGACATATTTCATCCCTCTGCCTGACACAGTCTGATATTATACATACTTATCACAACCCCGGTGCTATTGTGACCTCGAGATGAGCTTCTGATCACATAATCACGCCAGCACGAAGAGCGCCTATTTAACCTTCCATAATGTCACCTGACGTCCTCCCTGTCAAAGCCCACCTGCTCCCAAAAGCATCATTCGTGTCTTTGTTCCTTGCAAACTTAACTAATCCCACACACTCCTGGCTGGAGTCGAACATTCTGCACTCTATACAATTGAGATGATTAAGATCTCTGCTGCTCGTGTCCTAACTCCTTCAAGTTCTGTTCCCCATCACCGCTATGCTCATTGGTCTACATTGGTTCCCATTCAAGCGGCTTCTTGATACTAAAATTCACATCCTTGATTTCAAATCCCTCCATGGCCTTGCCCATCCCTATCGCTGTAATATCCTCCATTTTGCAACTCTGTGAGATAATTGCACTCTTTAACATCACTGATTTCAATTGCTCCACCATTAGTGACCGTGCCTTCGGTTGCCGAAGCCCTAAATTCAGGATTTCCCTCCCTCCACCCCTCCATCTTTATACCTAGCTTTCCTCCTTAAAACAACTCTTTGACCTAGCTTTTATCCATCTGATCCGATCTCTCCTTCTGTGGATTGCTGTCATATTTTGTTTTATAAAGCTTTCATGGGGCGCCTTGGGACTTTTTTTGACCTTAAAGCCGCTGTACAACTACAAGTTGTGGTTGTTGTTGTTTTCCCACCGATTCCAACAACCTGCATTTGTCCTCTTGAAGGTCATTACTATCTTCCTCACTCTTCACTATATTTACAATCTGCTTGTCTTACTCACAGTTCCACATTATGCCCTTTACCCCGACGCCTAATTCATTAATGTATGTCAGAAACAGCTGCAAGCCTAGTACGGAATCTTGGAGAACACTAAGGACATCCCTGCAATCCGAAACAAAATCACCACAATGGCGATTAAAGGCACCCTTACGTCTGTTACCAGCCCCATCAATATATACAGGGCTTCTGGTTTATTACAAATCTGCTATTACACAAGTTTAATTTAATTATTTTATTTTATTTACTTCTCAATCAGCATCGGAATGTAGCTGACATCTCCGTTTTTTGTTTTATTTTTCCTCTATTTCCATGTCCAATCATAATTATTTAATTAAAGCCCTGTCTCCATCTGGAAGCCTTGTCACAGTTATAATCATTAGATCTTTCACTGAATGTGGTTACAAATGTACAACTGCCACCTGAACTCCTTTCAACTGCTGTTCTGTTCTCCCAATGGGATGTATATTTTCCCTGATAATCCCCCTTGTTTACAGGTAACTTAGTGACGGCCGTGATTATTTGTTCCACAGACTTTTTAATGTCATCATTTCCAATCATTGTTTGAACATAATTTAATGCCATGCTACCTGTCACAGGTGAGAAAATCTTGTAGTCCATCAAGCATTAAATTCCTGTACAAGACCCAAGTACTGTGGGAGCTTCAAATATGAAAATGCTGAAAATATTCAGACAGGCCAAGAGAGAGAAAAAAGCACGGCGGGAGCGGAGGATTAAAACGTACTCCAAAAGGGACAGAGTCGGAGGCTGGAGACAGACCGAGAGAGAGAGCACAATAGGAGCGGAGATTTAAAAAGGGCAGCTAAAGGGATAGAGTCGGAAGCTGGAGACAGACCGAGAGAGAGAGAAAGAGAGTGAGCACGGCAGGAGCGGAGCTTAAAAAAGCACACCAAAATGGAAAGAATCCGAGGCCGGAGACAGAGAGACTAAAACAAGAGTCGGGGTAAAATTGAAAAGTGACATCAGACTGAGGTCACAATCAACAGAGCGAGCAGGGACACAGAGTATTGAATAGTCACATGTTGAGTGCACAGGTAAGCTTTTAATTTTAATATAATTAAGATCAAATATATTGTAAGACCTGATCGATATATTAGGATATAAACTAAAAACTAAAGCGAATTTTATCATTTACAATACGCAGTGAGAGAGTGCATTAGTTCAAATTAGGACAACTTAATGCATAAGCTGCATTTAGCATGATTAGGGTTTATCAGAATTTATAAGGTTTACTGATAGTAAGGTTTGTTAATATTAGCAAAGCTTTATTATCATTTTAGGTTTATTAGACTCACAGTGTGCAGATTGCAAACTGAGTGTTAAGATGCGAGTTTGGTGAGTGGTGCATTCCGTGAAGTGGGCGCAGGTGCTCCATTTTACTTTGTTTCTACTTTTAACCCTTCAGTATTTGTTTCTTACTTCAGTGCAGTGGATGGAGCTGTTTTGTGAGTACCCGGCAAGCTATTCTACTTATAATAAAGTTAAGGTATGGCAGATCTGCTCTGCCGAGTGGAATGTACAGCCTGTGGCATGTGGGAAATCATGGACGCACCACGTGTCCCAGACAAACTCATATGCAGGAAGCGGTCACCAGCTGCAGAAGATTGAGCTCTGGGTTTTGGAACTCGAGCAGTGACTGGAGTCACTGCTGTGCATCTGCATGGTGGAGGATTAGGTGGATTGCACGTTTAGGGAGATGGGCATACCACAGATTAGGAGAATGCAGGCAGATTGGGAATCGATTACCACCAGACAGTCTAAGAGAACCAGGTAGGTAGTGCAGGAGCCCCCTGATAAGATCTCACTCGCTAATCTGTTTTCCATTTTGGATACTGGTGAGGGTGAAGGTTCCTCGGAGAAGTGCAGTCAAAGCTAGGTTTGTGGCGCTACAGGTGCCTCAGCTGCATAGCAGGGGAGGAAAAGTAGATGAAGAGCCGTAATGATAGGGGATGCATTAGTTAGAGGAATAGACAGGCGTTTCTGCGACATTAAACGTGACTCTCGGAGGGTGTGTTGCCTCCCTGGTGCCAGGGTCAAGGATGTCACTGAGAGGCTGCAGGACATTCTTCTGGGGGAGGGTAACAGTCAGAGGTCGTGGTCTACATTGGTACCAATGACATAGGTAAGAATGGGGATGAGGTCCTGAACGCAGCTTTTAGGGAGTGAGGAAGGAGAGTAGAAAGCAGATCTTCAAAATCAGTAATCTGAGGATTACTCCCAGTTCCACGTGTGAGTGAGCATAGGAATAAAAGAATTGAGTGATTGAACACGCGGCTGGAGCAATGGTGTAGGAGAGAGGGCATCAGATTTGTAAGACATTGTGACCAGTTCTGGGGCAGGTGGGACTTGTACAAGATGGGCGGGTTGCATCTTAGCAAGACTGGGACAAATATCCTGACAGGGAGCTTTGCGAGTGCTGTTGGGTAGGGTTAAAACTTAATTGCTAGGTGATAGGATCATGAGAGGGAACTCAGATTGGAAGGCAGCAAAGCTGATAACTTGCCAGGGGTATGGGAAAAAGGAACAAGTGCTAGAGAGGAATACAAAAGGGGAACAGCATACTTGGGGAGACAGATAGGAATAGTACGTTAGTAAGTGCGGTCAGAGTAAGGGGTAAATGTAATAAAGTCTGAATCAGGCTAATGTGCATTTTTGTGAATGCATGGAGTGTGGTTAATAAGACTGGTGAGGTATCGGTGCAGATATCCTTGTGCAAATATGATGGTGTGGCTAAAACCGAGACCTGGCTCAAAGAAGTGCATGACTGAGTGTTAAATATACGAGCATACAAATGAGGAGTCGGTGTAGGCCATTCGGCCCATTGTGCCTACTCCTCCATTCAATAAGTTCATGGCTGAACTGATTACTCCACATGTCCACCTCCCACTGATAACCTTCCACCCCTTTGCTTATCAAGAATCTATCTACCTCTCACTTAAAAATATTCAATGACTCTTCTTCCACCACCTTTTGAGGAAGAGAAGTCCAAAGACCCACGACCCTCTGAGAGAAACAATTTGTCCTCATCTCTGTCTGAAATGGACAACAACTTATTTATAAAGAGTGAACCCTAGTTCTAGATTCTCCGCGTGGAAATCATCCTTTCCACATCCACCCTGTTAAGACCCCTCAGATTCTTATGTGTTTCAATCAAGTCGCGTCTTACTCTTCTAAATTCCAAGAGATACAAACCTGGCCTGGCAAGTCCTTCCTCGCATGACAGCCCACCGATTCCAGGAATTAGTCTCGTAAATCTTATCTGTACTGCCTCGAACGCATTTACATCCTTCCTTAAATAAGGAGACCAGCACTGTACACAGTACTCCAGATGTGGTCTCACCAATGCCCTTTGTAGCTGAAGAAAAAACACCCGACTTGTGTATTCAATTCACCTCGGAATAAACGGTAGGCTGTGTTTGCTGACAACGCAGTCACCAGGTGGCACAATACTTGCACTTGCGCAAATGCAGGCTCCTCAACTGCAACATCAGTGTCTGCGACGTTCAGGCAGCTGCCAGGGTTAAAGATGGCGCTCCTTTCAGGTGAAGCAGCAAATTACAGGTACTTCTTTAAATTTAGTATACTGTATTCGCTGCTCACAATGTGGTCTCCAGTAGATTGAGGAGACCAAACGGTGATTGGGTGACCGCTTTGCAGAACACTTCTGCTCAGTCCGTAAGCACGACCCCAAGCTTCCAGTTGCTGGCCATTTCAACACAATCTCCGATGCCCCACCCACCCCCCCCCCCCCCCCACCCCCACTACCCACCCCCCACTCTCATGCTCACATCTCTGTCCTGGGATTGCTGCAGTGTTCCAGCGAACATCAATGCCAGCTCGGGGAACAGCTTCTCATTTACCAATTAGGCCTGCCACAGTCTGCCGGACTGAACATTGAGTTCAATAATTTCAGAGCATGAGCCTTTTACAGTTGAGTTATTTTTTTTCCTTTTTTCTTTTTTTATTTAGTGATTTTATTTCAGATTTTTTTAGGGTGTTTAGTTTGTTTCTATTGTGCCTACCCACCGTTTATGTTTTCTGTTAATGATTGTGCTTGGGGTGCTTTGTGCTTTATAGTCTATTCTCAAACTATGTGTACTAATTCTTTGCCTTTCAGCCCACCATTGACATATTGTTTGCCTTTGCCCCATGAGCTTCTGGTCAGTTATTCTGTGACCTTGTCCTATCAACACCTTTTATTTTTTTATCTCTTGCCCCTCTCCCCGCTTTACTTGCCTAAAATCTTTTACATTTCTAATATTTGTCAGTTCTGATGACGGGTCACTGACCTGAAACGCTCCCCCTCCTTCTCTCTCCACAGATGCTGCCAGAGCTACGGAGGATTTCCAACATTTTTTGTTTTTATTTTAGGTTTCCAGCATCTGCAGTATCTTGTTTTTATTGAAGATGGCGCTGTTCAATTTGTCACAGGAAATTCTTATTGCGAGATCGTTCCAGCAAACTAACCTTACATTAAGTTGCATGGACGCCCAGTAACATGTTACTACGTATTTATATGATACAAACGGTAATCTTCAGATCCATTTAATATTCCAGCAATTCTATGAAATACAAAAGTAATTTTATGACTGCATTTCTCTTGGAAGACAATGAATTGGCACCTCAATAGTTGGAAAAGGAAATCGGGCAGAGTATGAAATGTGCTGCCAATTCGTTATAATGATTCGATTATATGCGTGTGAATGACTGACTTCACCCGAACGCAGCTACTAGCTCCCGCCCCACTGGCCGCTCTTACCACTCGGCAAATCGCTTTCTGCCCCCACAGCCGCTTCCCCCCTCAGCCGCTCACTCCAGGCCCCACCGGTTCCCTCCTGTTGGCCAGTCGTTCCCACGTTTGATTGTCTCCGCGTGCCGCTCGAAGAAACGAGAGGTGACGTGGCACGTAGCAGCGAGTGGCTCAGAAGAGGGAAGCGGTGAGGCCTGGACGGGGGGCTTGGGGGGCAGCTGGGTGCGAGTGGCTGGAGACCGGGTGCTGAGGAGAGAACAATCGGGCAGGGGAGCAGCGAAGTATGGAGCGAGCAGCTGAGGTGACGAAGCATCGAGGCGTGGAGCTCGGGGGAAAAGGTCCAGCCTCAAAGTCTCCCATTGTGCCGCTCGTTCCAGCCCAGTCGGGGGCTGGATGCCCGATGATGCCGCATCGTGCAGGTAGGAAGATGGGCCAGGTGCGGATTAGCGATGACATTTGCGCTGCGCGGTTAAGTCTTCCACGCCCACTTAGTCCTGCCAAGATGCTATGCGCATGTGCGAAACTTGGCGCGCTCTTATGACGTCAGCGAGCCGCTGCGTTGTCAGGAATTACTTTGTAAAGGACAGCTTTCCTAATTACTGCTATACCTACACACTAACTTTTTTGTGATTCATCCACCAGGAGCACAGATCCCTTTGCAGCTCAGAGCTCTGCAATCTCTCACCATTTAGATAATATGCTTTTTATATTCTTCCTGCCAAAGTGGGTTATTTCCCACATTCCCACATTATGCTCCATTTTCCATGTCTTTGCCCACTCACGTACCCTATCTATATCTCTGTGTAACTCCCTTTTATCCGCTCACAAGTTACTTTCTAACCTATATTTGTGTCATCAGCAAATTTAGCAACCATACCTTTTGTCCCTTCATCTACATCATTTATATACATTGTAAAAGTTGAGACCCCAGCATAGATCCCTGTGGCACACCACTCGTTATCCTTTGCCAACCCAAAAAATTCCCATTTGTGCCTAATCTCTGTTTCTTGTTAGCTAGCCAATCTTCTCTCCATACCAAAACGTTATTCCCTACTCCATGAGTTTTACTTTCTGCAATAACCTCTGTTGCGGCACCTTATCAAATGACATCTGGAAAACAAAGTACAATACATCCACCAGTTCCCCTTCACCAACCACACAGGTAACTCAGACGAACATTCGATTTAGGAGCAGGGATAGGCGAATCGACCCCTCGAGTCTGCTCCGACATTCAATAAGTTCATGGCTAAACTGATTACTCCACATTCCCAACTACCCCCAATAACCCCCCACCCCCTTATTTATCAAGAATCCAACTACCTCTGCCTTAAAATATTTAAAGACTCTGCTTCCACCGCCTTTTGAGGAAAATAATTCCAAAGACTCACGACTCTCTCAGAGAAAAAGATTCTCCTCATCACTGTGGGGCGGCACAGTGGCGCAGTGGTTAGCACCGCAGCGTCACAGCTCCAGGGACCCGGGTTCGATTCTGGGTACTGCCTGTGCGGAGTTTGCAAGTTCTCCCTGTGTCTGCGTGAATTTCCTCCGGGTGCTCCACTTTCCTCACACACGCCAAAGACTTGCAGGTTGATAGGTTAATTGGCCATTGCAAATTGCCCCTAGTTATAGGTAGGTGGTAGGGAAATATATAGGGACAGGTGGGGATGTGGTAGGAATATGGGATTAGTGTAGGATTAGTATAAATAGGTGGTTGATGGTCAGCACAGACTCGGTGGGCCAAAGGGCCTGTTTCAGTGCTGTATCTCTAAACTAAAACTAAACTCTGTCTTGTATTTGCGACAGTGACCCCTAGTTCGAGATTCTCCCACAAGGGGAAACATCCTTTACACATCCACACTGTCAAGACCCCTCAGGATCCTATATGTGTTAATCAAGTTGCCTTTTACTATTCTAAATTGCAAAATGATACATGCCTCGCCTGTCCAATCTTTCCTTCTGAGGCAGCCAATTCATTCCAGGTATTAGTCTAGTGAACCTTTTCCATACTGCCTCCAACGCATTTACATCCTTCCTTAAATAAGAAAACCAGAAGTGTACTAAAGATGTGGTATCACCAATGCCTCCCTCAAAGAACACCAATAAATTGGTTAAACGTGATTTACTTTCATAAAACCATGTTGACACTGCCTTATTACTTTGATTGTTTCTAAATTCCCTGCTATTACGTCTTTAATAATAACTTCCAACATTTGTGCTAAGACAGATGTCAAGCTAACTGGCCTGCAATTTCCTCCTTTCTGTTTCTCTCCCTTTTTGAATAAAAGAGTTGCATTCGCTATTTTCCAATCTAATGGTGCCTTCCCGAATCTAGGGCATGTTGGAAAATTGAAACTAACGCATCAACTATCTTAGTAGCCACTTCTTTTAACATCCTAGGATGAAATCCATCAGGACCCGGTTCTTGTCAGCCCGCAGCTCCAACAATTTGTTCAGTTCCACTTCCTTGGTGATTATAATTTTCTTGAGTTCCTCCCTCCCTTCCATTTCCTGACTGACAGTTACTTGTGATGTTACTTGTATCCTCAATAGTGCAGGCTGTTGTAAAATATCTGTTCAATTCATTTGCCATCTCCTTATTATCCATTATTAATTCCTCAGACTCACTTTCTATAGAACCAACTTTATTCACTCTTCTTTTTTTAAGTATTTATAGAAACTCTTACTCTCCGTCTTTGTATTTCTAGCTAGCTTTCCCTCGTACTCTAATTTTACCTTCCTTATCAATCTTTCAAGTCATTCTTTGCTTTTTTTATATTCCGTCCAATCTTCTGACCAACCTCCTTCTTTATGCAATTGTAGGCGTTTTCTTTAAGGTTAATACCACCATTAACTGTTTAAGTTAGTGACGGATGGTGGGTCCCACCCTTGGAATTCTTCCTTATGTTTAAATATTCCTGGGTACAAGATGTTCAGTAAAGATAGAAAAGGAAAAAGGGGATAGGGTGGCAGTATTGATTAAGGGAAGCATTATGGAGCTGGAGAAAAAGGACGTCCCAGAGGGGCCGAGGACAGAATCCATTTGGCTGGAGCTAAGGAACAAAAAAGGTGCGGTTATATTTCTCGGTGTTGTCTTTAGGCCACCAGCTAGTGGAAAGGACTTGGAGGAAGACATGTTCAAGGAAATTACAGAGACGGCATGAATTATAGTGTAGCTTTAATGGGGGTATTTAAATATCCAAACATAGACTGGGATAATAGTACTGTAAATGGAAGTCAAGGTCAAGAATTCCTAGAGTGTGTTTGGGAAAGTTTTCTGCACCAGTGTGTTGCTAGTCCAACAAGAAAGGAGGGACTGCTAGTTCTGGTTCTTGGGAATGAGGTGGGCCAAGTGCATCAATGATCAGTAGGGGAGCATGTAGGGGATAGTGATCATTGCATCAGAAGCTTTCGGGTAACTATGGAAATGGAGAAAGAACGATCCAGGGTAGGAATAATTAACTGGGTGAAGGCCAACTTTAATGGGGTACGAATGTAGCTGGGCGAAAAAATTGGAGTCGAAAGCTGGCAGGAAAATTGGTAGATGTATAATGGGCTACCTTCAAAGAAGACTTAGTTCGGGCACGGTCAAAGTATATTCCCTTGAATGGGAAAAAGTATAGCAAACAAATCCAGAGCTCCCTGGAAGACCAAAGAGGTAGAGATTAAGATAAAGAAGAAAAAGTGTGCTTATGACAGATGCCATGGAGAAAATAATATTGAAAACTAGGCTGAATATAAAAGTTCCAGAGGGGAAGTCAAAAAGCAAATAAAATAAGCAAAGAGAGAGCATGAAAAGAGACTGGCAGCTAGCATAAAGAGAAATTCTATACCTTTTTACAGAATACAAATAGTAAAGGGGTGCTAAAAAGAGGACTGGGCCGATTGCAGACCAGAGAGGGGATTTACACATGGATGAAGAGGGCTGAGATATTAAATTAATACTTTGCACCTGTCTTTACCAAGGAAGAAAATGCAGCAATGTTGAAAGAGGAGGTAAGTCAGACACTAGAGGGATTTAAATTTGATTAGAGGATTTATTAGTTAGGCTGCATGAACTAATTGTGGATAAAGAATCAGGGCCGGATGAGATGCATCCAAGGATACTGAGGGAAGTGAGAGTAGAAATCGCAGAGGCACAGGCCATAATGTTTCAGTCTTCCTTAGACTCAGGGGTTGTGCCAAAGGACTGAAAAATTGAAAAAGTTGCACCCTTGTACAAAGAAGGATGTAAAGATAAGCATGTCAATTACAGGTCAGACAGTTTAACTTGGGTGGTGGGAAAACCTATAGAAAAAATAATTCGGGACAAAATCAATACTCACGTGGACAAATGCGACTTAGTTAAGGAAGCCTGCATGGATTTCCTAAGGGAAAATCAGGCTTAGCTAACTTGCTGGAGTTTTTGAGGGGGTAGCAGAGAGGGTTGTTGAGGGCAATGCTGTTGAGGTGGTGTACATGGAATTTCAAAAGGCGTTTGATACAGTGCCACACAACAAACTTGTGAGCAAAGTTGTAGCTCGTCGAATAAAAGGGACGGTATCAACCTGGATACGAAATTGGCTTCGTAACAGGAAACAAAGAATAGTGGTTAATGGATATTTTACAGGCTGGAGGAAGGTTTGTAGTCCAGTACCCCAGGGATCAGTGTTGGGACGCTTGATTTTCTTGATATCTATTAATGACGTAGATCTTGGTGAACAGGGCACAATTTCAAATTTTGCTGATGATACGAAACATGGAAGCATTGTGAACTGTGAGGAGTATATTGTAGAGCTTCAATAGGACATAGACAAATTGGTGGAATGGGCACTTAGGTGGCATATGGACTTGAATGCAGAGAAATCTGAGGTGATTTGTTTGGTCATGAAGAACATGGAGAGACAATATACAATAAAGGGCACAATTCTAGAGAGGGTGCAGGAGCAGAAGGACCTTGGTGTATATGTCCATAATTCATTGAAGGTGCCAGAAGTGGTTGAGAAAGCAGCTAATAAAGCATACAGTATATGAAACTTGTATAAGGCACTAGTTCAGCCTCAGCTGGAGTATTGTGTCAAACATTGGTCGGCACACTTGAGGAAAGGCGTGAGGACGTTGGAAAGATTCACGAGAATGGTTTCAGGAATGAGGAATTTCAGTTCTGAAAATAGATTGGAGAAGTTAGTACTATGCTCCTTGGAGAAGAGAAGTCTGAGAGGTGATTTGATGGAGGTATTCAAAATCATGATGGTTCTGGACAAGGTATATAGAGAGATACTGTTCCCACTCATGAAAGGATCTAGAACGAGGGCACAGATTTAAATTATTTGGAAAGAGAAGCAAAAGTGACATGAGGAAAATCTTTTTCATGCAGTGAGTGGTTAAGGTCTGGAATGTGCTGTCTGAGAACGTGGTGAAGGCAGGTTCACTTGAAGCATTCAAAAGGGAATAAGACAGTTAATTAAAAAAAATAAGAATGTGCATGGTTATGGGGAGAAGGCAGGGGAATGGGACTGAGGGAATTTCTCTTTCAGAGAACCAGTGCAGAAACGATGGGGCAAATGGCCTCCTTCAGCTCTGCAAAAACTCTGTGATTCTGGCAGCATCTGTGGATGAAAAAACAGAATTAATGTTTCAAGATGGTAATATTTATGAGATTTGGGAGTATTTAAATAGATAACAGTTTTATAAGCCAGTCAGGGAAAGAAGGGAGGATGGGAATATGATCAAAATTGAGTTCAATAATTTCTCTTTCATTCTTTCATCAATTTGTCTCTTCTGCCTTCTACCATATCAGAGAACTTCCGTTTCTTCTTTCAGGTACAATCATTTCAATACATTACTGGAGACTGTAGCACGTTTGGAAATTTCAATACGTAAAAAGTGAAACTGATAACTGTCTTCCCAGGTTGATATATATTTTCCTTGTGTATTACCCTTCCTTACAGTTAACTTAGTAACGATTGTGATCCTGTCTCGGGGAAAGTGTGGTCTCTCCAAATGTGTCACTCACTACCTGATGGCCATGGCAGCGGCAGATCTACTGGTCATTATATTCGACCTGATATTGAGGCACATTCCAATTGTCTATAACGAACAATTTATTTTCTTGGAGTCCATCCGTGGGTGTAATATCCACGCTGTCCTGCTCTTTGCAACCACAGATTGTTCTGTCTGGTTCACCGTCACTTTCACCTTTGATCGATTTGTGGCCATTTGTCGCCAGAAGCTGAGAAGTGAATATTGCACCGAGAAAACGGCGATTGTGGTCCTGGGAATAGTGACTGTGCTGAGTTGTTTAAAGAACATTTTCTGGTATTTCATGTTAACAGATCACTATCGGTTAGCGAACACGCCCTGGTTTTGTTTTGTAACAGTTGATGTTTGGTTCTCTCCAGCCTGGACATCGATTGAGTTCCTTCATCACATTCTAAACCCTTGTGTCCCATTTTTTCTGATTCTGCTGTTCAACGCATTCACCGTTAGCCACATTTTAGTGAGCAACAAAGTACGCAGGAGACTCCGAGGTCACAGCAGAGAGGAGAGTCCCAGAGACCCAGAGATGCAGAGCCGAAGGAAATCCATTATTCTACTCGTAGTTATCTCGGGGAATTTCATACTATTATGGGCAATGTTAATGCTCTATTATATATGGGCCAGAATGTGGGGTTTGGGGTATCAGTCGGTATGGTTACCTGATTTTGTGGAAGAAATGGGTTTCATGCTGCAGCTTCTGAGTTGTTGCACAAACACTTGTATTTATGCCGTGACACAGGCGAAGTTCCGAAAGCAGTTCAAGAATGTTGTGAAATATCCCTTTACTCGAATTGTTAAATTAATTAAATGATCAGAAAAATTGTAGACTAACCTGCATCAGAACTGAAACCAGCCTCATTTCAACCAACTCTCCCCGAAGGTGTCAATCATATAGATACTTCCTGGTGTCGAGTCAAACTTCATAATAACTGTCCCTGTGTAATATAACCAGTATTTACTGATGTAATTTCAGATTTGCAGCATCCCAGTATTTTGCTTCTGTAATCTAGATCTCTGCCATGCAGAGCAGTAGGGTCTGCCACTATGGCAACACAGTGATATTGGGGCCTGTCTTGTAGTTGACAAAGTGGAATGCAAGCCCGGCCAAGTAGCTAACAACGCACGTTTGTGGGCGAGCTGAGGGAACAGGGCTTCACACAATTTTGATACATTTTTGGAGCCGCTCACAGATCTCCATGGTGATGGCAGGAAGAGATTAATTGGATGGGGCCTACTCTCATTAACGACACCATGATTTGATGAGGGCACAGCATGGACGCCATGGTGATGACACAATAGACAGGAGGCGGGGCATATCGGCAGCAAGCTCCTCACCACTCTCAACTCACGGAGAGCTGAGAGAGTGCAGGAGGGAAAAGTAACACAGGCAGCCCCATCAACAACAAGGATAAACAAAAGAAAACAACAAGAACAGCAGATAATAGAAGGAAAGAAAATGGTGAGAAGCTTCAGCCTCAATCTAAACTATATAGAAAGAGGAAGGGAGAGAGGCTGGAGGACGCGTTTCTGGCGTGTGTTCAGGATGGATTTCTAGAGCATTATGTTGAGGTGCTGACGAGAGAACATGCTATTTTAGATCTAATATTATGCAATGAGAATGGGCTAATTAATAATCATGTTGTAAAATAAGTTTTAGGGATGAGTGACCATAATACAATAGAATTTCACATTATGTTTCAAAGTGGGATAGTTCAATCTGAAGCCAAGGTGTTCAGTTTAAACAAAGTAAATTATAAAGGTATGAGGGGCGAATTGGCTGAACTGGATTGGGAAAATGTATTAAAAGGTATGGCAGTACATATGCAGTCTTTAAATCAATGTTACATAGTTTACAGCAACTATGCATTCCTTCAAAGCACAAGAACCCCAAAAATAAAGGCAGTGAACCGTGGATAGCAAAGGAGGTTAAGAATTGTATAGGATTTTTAAAACTGCCTTTAAAATTGCCAGAAACAGCAACAAACCTGAGGATTGGGAGGATTTTAGAATACAGAAAAGGAGGACTAAGAAACTGATAAAGACAGGAGAATAGAATATGTATGTGAGCGAACAAATATAAAAACATAAAAACGGGCGTTAAAAGTGTCCTCAGGTATGGAAAAGGAAACGTTTGGCTAAGAGAAATGTGGGTCCATTACAGGCAGAGTCGAGAGAATTTATAATTTGGAATAGAGAAATGGCAGAGAGCTAAATGCTTAGTTTGTCTTTGTCTTCACTGAGGAAGATACAAGAAATCTCCCAGAATTAGAAATTGAAGGAAATTACTATTGGTATGAAGGTTGTATTGGAGAAATTAATAGGGCTGAAGGTTAATAAGTCCCCAGGACCTGATCGTCTACATACTACAGCGATGTAAGAGGTAGCTATGGAGATAGTGGATGCATTGCTGATCAACTTCTAAAATTCTATACGTTCTGGAGCGGTTCCTGCAGAGTTAACGGTCGCAAATGTCACCCCACTGTTTACGAAGGAAGGGAGAGGGAATACAGGGAATTACGGACCTGTTAGCCTTACATCAGTCGTTGGGAAAATGCTAGAATCTATTCTAAAGGATGTTATAAATGGACACCTGGATAATAACCATCTGATTAGGCATAGTCAATATGGATTTATGAACAGTAAATCATGTTGGACGAGCCTGTTGGAGTTTTCTGAGGTTGTCACTATAGAATTGAAAAAAGGGAGTTGGTGGAAGTAGTATACTTAGATTTTCAGAAGGCCTTTGGTGAAGTCGCCCATCGGAGGTTGGTTACCACAATTAAAGCATATAGGATAGGAGGAAATATACTGGTATGGATTAAGGATTGGGTAACAGGCAGAAAACGGATAGAAGGAACAAACGGGTCATTCTTGCATTGTCAGGCTGTGACTAGGGATCAGTGCGTGGGTCCCAGTTGTTCACAATATGTATCAATGATTTGGATGTGGGGGCCAAATGTATTATTTCCAAGTTCGCGGATGACAGAAAACTCGGTGGGAATATGTGTTGTGAGGAAGATGCAAAGGACTTTCAAGGTGATGTGGAAAGACTTATTGAGGGGGCAAGAAGATGGCCGATGGAAGATAATGTGGAAAGATGTGAGGTTACCCACTTTGGTAGGGGGATCAAATGTGCAGAGTATTCCTTAAATGATAAGAGATTAGAAAGTGTAGATGTACAAAGGGATCTGGGTGTCCTTGTCAACAAGTCACCGAAAGCTAACATGCAGGTGCAGCAAGCAATTAAGAAGGCTATGGTATGTTAGCCTTTATTGCAAGAGGAACTGAGTGCAGGAGTCGTGAAGACTTGCTTCAATTGTGCAGAACATTGGTTACACCGCACCTGGAATACTGTGTATAGTTTTGTTCCTCTTACCTTAGCAAGGATGTTATTGCCATAGAGGGAGTGCAACGAATGTTCACCAGACTTCTTCCGGGGATGGCGGGACTATCCTATGAAGGGGGACGGGGAAATGGGTCCATATTCTCTGGAGTTTCGAAGATCTCATAGATACCTACAAAATACAGAAACAGGTAGACAGGGTAGATACAGGTAAGATGCTTCTCCTGCTTGGGAAGTCGAGAACCAGGAGGCACAATTTCAAAATAAGGAAGCAACAACTTAGGAGAGAGTTGAGGTGAACGTTCGTCACTCAGAGGGCTGTGAACTTTTGGAAGTCTCTACCCAAGAGGGCTGTGGAAGCTCAGTCATTGAATATGTTAAAAGCAGACATCGGCAGATTTCTAAATCCAGGTGACATTAGGGGATTTGAGGATATTCTGGGGAAAAAGCATTGTAGTGGATGATCATACATGATCGTATTGAATGGAGGAGCTGGCTCGATGGGCTGAATTGCCTCCTCCTGCTCCTTTGTTCCTACGTTCCTGTACGGAAAGTGTACAGTTCTGAGCTCCCGATGCTAGATATTTTGAGGGAGGTAGATAGGGAGGCTGTGTATGGAATAAGCACATCTCTGGACTCCAGGTACTAGATATGTAGTGGGAAGGAGGGAGAGTTGAAAGAACAGGTATACGAGATATTTTGAGAGAGGAAGGTAGGGAGGTTGAATCAAGGCATTGCACTGGTCAGGGCTCCAGATATGCAGAGGGTGGGAGGGACAAAGGCTGGATAAGGATCGCACACAACGCTTCACTCCTGATATTCTGCTTCCCTCCTGCTCCTCCTACTCGTCCTGCTCCTATGTTTCTATGTTCCTCACTCCAGCCATTTTGAGGATAGTGAAAACATGTTGCCTGGAGTTTAAATGCTTTTGGCAAGTAGAACAGGAAAATAAAATGAAAATCTGTCTTCACACTGAAATGAAACTAAAAATAGGCAACCACTGGTACTACATCTACCATGAATTTTCACAGGCCACAAAAGGACACTAGCCACATCTGGGTCGTGTGGCAACCGACTTCAAGGCAAGAAAATGAAGATATCCCTGATCAAATTTCAGACAAACACTTTAGCGGATCTTCAGAAAACAAAACTTTCTGAAAAGATTTTACTGCTTTGAAATTACCTCCCGTTTTTCTAGCCAATTCTACATCTCAATATTTTTCTTAAAGAGATTAAACAGCTTGTGAATGTATAATCAAGCAGAGCAAAAATTAAATCTGAGGTACTTTGCCTTCTAGGAGCAGTGGCACGAAAACGAAATGTAACATTTGTAACTGTGCTTCAGCCAACTTAAAATAAAAAGGCAAGGAAATGACACTCAACCGCTTTATAATAGATTGAGTACCAAGGCTCTCGCTATCTCAGTATGTCTTCTTTATTTTTCTTGCTTGGCAGCGCTTTTTGAATATATCACTGGATTATACAACATTTTACAAAAGACAAAAAAAGATTTTACAGCGACAAAAGTTATTTATCACTGAAAGCAACAAACTGATGATCAGTTATCTATAAAGCACGTGGTTCACATCTCTATAAAATATAGTTTATCCACTGATGTCAATAGAAAGAAACATGTCTTGAGATTAATATTTTTGATTGGAAATACACATATGACCTTGGCTGAATAGATTCCAAACGCAGACCTGTGTATCAATGAGCTTCACTGTCGGTGTGTGTCTAAAGTCAAAGAGATATTCTTTACTAAATTGTCATTACGAACTTTTCCTGTTGAGTAAAATATTTATATTTGATTTCATCCATAGAGAGAAATATACCCCGTACTGGGCAAGGAACGCTGAAATATAAAGTGATTTAAAAGGGGGTAGTTCAAAGCACTACTTGGGCCATAGCTAGGATTTTCCATGCAGGTCTGCTCACTACATTATCGAAAAGATGTGATTTCACTAGAGAGGGTACAGAGGAGGTTCCCGAGAATGTTCCCTGGACTGCAGAATTATTGTGATGAGGCTAGATAGAGTTCTTTTCCTCGGAACAGAGGAGACCAAATTGAAGGGTATAAAATCATAAAGGGTCCAGATAGAGTGGATAGGAAGGCTTTCTTCCCCGTTGCTGAGGGGTCCATAACGAGGGGCTTAGATGAAGGGTAAGTGGTATGAGGTTGAGAGGGGATTGCAGGAGAAGTTTTCTCACACGGATAGTGGTGGGGATCTGGCATACAGAGGCAGCAACTTTCACAATATTTAAAAGTTACTCGGATTTGCACTTGAGGTGCAGTAACCTACAACGCTATGGACCAAAAGGTGGAAAGTGAGATAAGGCCGGATGGCTCCATGTCTGGTGGCATGAATATAATGGGCTGATTGCCCTCCTTCTGTGCTGTAAATGTTTTGATTAGATATGCAGATAGAGGGAAGGAGGGAGGGAGGTTGAATCAGTAGTATGTACAGCTCTGGGCTCCGAGCACTAGATCGCGAGGAATGGAGGAAGTCTGCATAATATGCGTGCACAGCTCTCGGCTCCAGGTACAATATATATAGATGAGGTGAGGGAGGATGGTTAAGGTTCACAAGTGGGTCGACAGATACATAGAGGGAGGTAGACTGAATAAGGAGTGTGCATAGCTCTGGGCCGCATGTATCAGTAAAATAAAAGGATAGAAGGAATGGAGTCTGGGTAAGTAATGTCCACAGCTCTAAAAGCCAGATATTAGAAGTATAAAGGTAGGGATGGAGGCTGCATAAGGTCCGGACACAGCTCTGAGACACAAATACTAGATGGCCAGAGAATGGAACGGACTGGATAATGAGTGTGCACATAAAAACAGAAAGTACTTGGAATACTCAGCAGGTCAGGCAGCATCTGTGGAGAGAGAAGCAGAGTTAAAGTTTCAGGTCTGTGACCATCCACTTACTGTTTTTATTTCAGATTTTCAGCATCTGCGATATTTTGCTTTTATTTTAATGAGTGTGCACTGTTGTGGCTTCCAGACACTAGATATAGATGGGATGACACGTCAGCAGGCTGGCAGCTTAATGCAGAACCCTGGATTGCAAGTACTAGATACATGGATGGACTCGGGGAGGGTGGCTGAATAAGGAGTGTGCACAGCTTTGGGCTCCAGATACTAGATATATAGAGGAAGGGATGGAAGCTGGTTAAGGCGTGTACACAGGTCTGGGCTGCAGATACTAGAACACATAGAGAGAGGTAGAAAGGTAGGCTGAATAACGAGTGAGCATATACCAGTTAATGAAAAGGAGGGAGGGAATGGAGGCTGGAGAAGTGATGTCCACAGATATTAGTTATATATATGGACATAAGGAGTCTGTATAAGGTCCTTGCACAGTTCTGATCTACAGATGCTAGAACTATAGAGGGAAAGAGGGAACTGGATGTGTGTGTACAGTTTTGGGCTACAGATACTAGATAGAGAGAAGAACACAAGTAGGGAGGCTGGTAAAAAGTGTGCACAGCCCTGGATTCCAGGTACTAGCTATACAGAGAAATTAGGGGAGGGAGGCAGGCTGAGGACTGTGCACAGTTCTTGGATCCAGACACTAACTACCGAAAGTGACAGAGGGAGTGAAGCTTAACAAGGAATGCGCATAGCACTGGTATCCAAATACTAGATATACACAGTACAGACGGGAGGGATGCTAGATATGGACTCTGCACATTTCTGCGTTACAGATGTGAATTATATGGAGAGGGAGGAATACTGAATAATCAGTATGCAAAGCTTTGGGTTGGCAAGACTAAATATAAAGCGTGAGGTAGGCTTGCAGCGAGCGGGACGGGATTTGGACTCCACTTACTCGATATATAGAGTGAGGCATTGAGGCAGGTTGGGAACGAACGTACAGAGCCCTGGACTCTAGGCAATAGATAAAGGGATGTGTGGAGGGAAACGGCACAAGGTGTGTGCTCCGCTCCATGCTCCCTATACTATATGCATAGAGGGAGAGCGGGGGGCATGATAAGGAGATTGTACAGTTCTGGAAGGTTGGAGGCTTGATTAGAATGTGCACAGCTCTGGGCTCCAGATTCGAAATATATAAAGCGGTTGAGGGATGGAGCGGGTGAGAGAGTCTGGATAAGAAGTGTGTATAGCTCTGGGCTGAGTTCCAAGATACATAGGGTAGAGAGTGAGTCTGGATTAGGAATGTGCTCAGCTGTCGGCTCCAGGGACCAGTTATATAGACTGAGTGAGAGGGGAGGCTTGACATGTGTGTCCGCAGCTGTGGGCTCCAGATACACGATATATTGAGGGAGAGAATGCGGGCGACAGGATAAGGAACGTGCACAGCTCTGGTCTCCAGATACTATATACATAGGTGAGTGTGCTAGGCTGGATTTGCAGCGTGCAATAATCTATTCTCCAGATGCGAGATATTTCGATGATGGGGAAAAGATGGATAAGGAGTCTGCATATATACCAGTTATATAGAGAGTGTGAGGGTGGCTGGAAGAGGAATGTGCAGAGCACTGGCCTCCAGATGCTAGTCATGCAGGTGGAAGAAAGCTAGATAAGGAGTCAGCAAAGCTCAGGACAACAAATAATAGATATCTCGCTGGAGAGAGGAATGGAGAATGGGTAAGGGGTCCGCACAGCTCCATGTTCCAGATACCAGATAAATAGAGGAGGGAGGCTGGAAATGGAGTGGGAAAGCTCCTGGCTCAGGATGCTAGATAAACATAGAGATGGAGGGAGGGTAAATAAGGAACGTGTACAGCTCTGAGCTTCAGGTACAGGCCATAGAGAAGCAAGGAGGCTGGATGTATAGTGTGCAAACGCTAAGCTGAATATAATAGACATGTAGAGGGTTGAAGGCTAGATAAGGCATGCACAGATCACGGGGTCTCCATCGACTAGATATGTAGAGGGAGGGATGGAGGGATTCAGGCCCGATGAGTGTGTGCACAGCTCTGGGCTCCAAATGCTTGATATATAAGGAGAGAGGGAGACTGGATAAGGTGTCCACACAAATCTTGTCTCTGGATATCTCATATATGGAGTGTTGGGAGTAAGGTTAATAAAGATTGCAATGACAGCAATGCCTCCTTCCTGTTGGACCAGGAATGTGCTGATCAATAAAATGTTGCTGAACACACATCAAAAACTATTCCCCTCTCTGTCCATATTTACTGTATTTATTTCCACGTTCATATTAAAATGATCAAACTTCACTACCACATTGTTTTACACCTCTCTGTAACTGCCTTGACAATTTGGAGCCCGATATTTTTCCCATAACTTGATGGCCTGTGGAATACTAGCCATACTGTACCTCTATTATTTCCTCTAACCCAATGGATTTTGTTCTTGACCCCTCCGAAACATCCTTTCTCTCCAGCTCTGTAGTATTCTCCTTAATCTATATTGCCACCACTCCTCATCTCTTTCATTCCCATCTTTCACGAACACCTTGTGTCCAAGAATATTTACTAACCAGTCCTGTCCATTTGCGAGTTAGGTTTCCATTTTCATGACATCACACTTCTATTTCGTTACCTGCGCCTGAGGTTCACCAGCATTATTCAGCACCTTCTGTGTGTTAACATGCATGCACAGTAAATTGATTTCAGACCTTATTCTGAACCAATCTGATACATTACTATTTCTTATTCCAAAGGTACCTGTCTCTCTTAATCCTTTGGTGAACTTTGCTTTTGTTTCTTCTTTCTATTGCATTCAATTGGCCCACCACGTTCCAAGTTGGATTAAACCCTCCCTAACAGCACTGACAGTCATTCCAGAAGGAAATTGATCTCGGCTCTGTTGATTGTTTGGACGATGTGTATTCCCTTCACTGTGTGTAAATTATTCTGTCCAATATTGGTCCCAGTACTCCAGCTGAGACCTATGCAATGCATTCTAAAGGCTTTCATAATGTCCTTACTTTTGTGTTCCATGCCTCTCTTAAACAAAAAGCACAAAGAACAATAGCCTATGTGCTTTAACAGCGTCCTCTACTTGTCCTGGTATGCCACGTCTCACTGTTCAGGCACACCATTCATATTGTTGAGTTTTTGCTGTCTCTTCTTATAAAACAGCAAGAAATAACAGTAGGGCATACAGACCCTCCAACTTTCTCCACCATTTAATAAGATCATGGCTGAGCTTCAACATCAAAACCACTTTCCCGCTTCACCGCCATGTCTCTTGATAGTCTTCATAATGAAAATCTCAGTATTAAATTTACACAGCAATTGAACATGCATAAACTTCTGGGGCAGAAAATTCGAAAGATGCACAATTCTCTGACTGAAAAGCGTTCTGCTCACCTTTGGCTTAAATCCTTTATTGTGAGACAATGACACCGAGCCTTAGAATCTCTCGCCAGTGGAAGCACACTTACAGCATCTAAAGAGTCAAGCCATTGAACAATATTGCACCTTTCAATGTGATCACCCCTCATTCTTCCAAACTCTAGCGCAGGCCTGTGATCCAGAATGAAGCCCGCAGATGTAGAATGCACAAGGCCAATCCTCATCCTCGCCAGGGCGCCGTGACTGGTAAGTTCAGGGATAAAAACAATTCCCAATGGCTTCTTCTTGAAAACTGGCTTTAATAAAAAGGTTGCAAGTCATTTTCATAGATGACAGATGTTTCGATCAGGAACAACACTTCCCTAACATTTTTCAGATTCGGGGTATTCCAGCGGGGTTGGTATTTTTTAAAAGCCCGCGAGAATACGCGAAATTGTCCAAACTTCAGAAACGGCTTTTCCCGCTCTCAAACCTGGCAGCCGTGAAAACTGGCAGTGCGAGTTAATTTAAAAACTGACCAACCATCTGCTGAGCGTTCTTGCTCTCTCTATCTGTCAGAGCGAGAACCAGCGGGACAGAGAGAGAGGGAAGGAGAATAGGGGAGGACACAGATAGAGGGGGCAGAGAGAGAGGGGAATGCGAGAGAGAGAGAAAGAGAGAGGGGGTAGAGAGAGGGGATGGGAACGGGGATGGGAGAGAGGGAGGCAAGGAGACAGGGGCAGAGAGAGGGTAGAGAGAGAGAACGGGGGCAGAGAGAGGGAAAGAGGGACAGAAGGAAGGACAGAGAGAGAGTGGGGTAAGAGAGAGGGAGTGAAAGGCGGACATAGAAGGATGGAGAGGCGACAGACAGAGACAGAGAAGGGATGCAGAGAAAGAGAATGAGAGAGAGAGAGGAGGGTCACAGAGAGCAAGGACTACACGACAGGCAACAACACGGAGAGGGGTGAACACAGAGGGGGGGGCACGGAGAGGAGGGACACTGGAAGGGGAGACACAGGGACACGGAGAGAGAAAGAGAAAGAGATGGAGAGAGAGTGATCAAGACCACTCGTAACAGATGGGCATCTCTCCAGAATAGTCCAAATTGCTACAACAAATGTGCATACAGACATTGGCTAGTTGTGCAAGGAAAAGGAAAAAAAACAGGTATCGCACTAAATCAGTGGCCAACAGCGTGAAGGAAAAGTAAGTGAATAAGTTAATCTATGATTTAAATCTTCTTCGCAAAAAAGCACATTTGCCTTTGTTTTGATTAACAGTCAGGTGCATTTTTATGCTTTTACCTTTCCGAAATTGTATTATTGCCCACTATGTAAGACATAAATTGTAAGGTGGCTTCCTATACAAAAAATGTTCGACAACCCTGCTCCAGAGAGTACAGGCCCATACTACTTAATTTTATATAACAAAAAACATTTTTATCTGAGGAATCGATCTATAGAAAGATGTCGCTGTTCTTCCAAAGCCAATATATCCTTGTGTTAGTAATGTCCACCAGGTTTTCACCAAATAACCTCTTGTCCCGCCGATAATGAAACAAAACCTCGGTATCATCACGTTTCATTCCACGTTGGCATCAGCCCCTCTCATGTATCAGCACTTGCCCCACCCAACGGCATCACTTCTTCTTCCCTCCATGGGCATAAAATCCTCTCCCCACTCGTGGGCATCAAATCCTCTTCCATAACCCACAGATTTATTTTTCTCCCCCCAGCACCGCGTGTATCAGTGCCTCTCCCCATGCGTGGATTGTGGCTACATGTTTAGATCTGCAGGTCCCAACCAGCTAATCTCCACACCCTCGAGTTGCACACACCAAACGAGGATATCAGATCGACTTGTCTATCTGCAACGCTCCACACGCTTGTTTCAACTCCTCTCCCAATCCAGAGGTATCATCACTTATCACCCCAGCACAGCACTCCCCCAGCACCACTTGCCTATCAGTTCCTCCCCCGACCTGAACACGTCCCCACCCCTCCCGTGTATCAACGCCGATAGCACGTGTATTTAGTCTGTATTAACCACGGGCATCTGCTCATCTTTATCACTGCGTTTGTGAGCCCTTCTCCCCGTATGTATTAGCTCCTCCTCCACGCCAATTAGCCTGTGGCCCTTGTGGGAATTAGCTCCTATCATCCCGCTGGTATCAGGCCCTCATTAGCGTAGCAACTCTTCCTACAAAGTACATGTTAACTCCAGTCCCAACCTCGGGACTCAGAATCTTACCTCCACCCTGCTGGTGTTAGCATATCCTTATTTGGTTAGCAGCATTTCTATGTAGCTGACAGCTCCCAGCCCCGTGGGTAGCGAATGGCTGTCCCCCCTCGCTAAGGTATCATTCCTTGAACCCTTCAAGCTCCGACAACACCGTCCAACCTGGGTTCACAGCAGACTTTCTGCTTCCACGAGCACGCCCACCACCCCTCCCCATACGGAATAATCCACGGTCCCTGCCACAATAAATTTTTCCCCTCTGCATAAATTCGCCCCTTTCCAGATGGAAATTGGCCACTGCGCTTCTCCGTGGGGTATTGGTCGCACCCAAAACGTGTCCTTTACTCACCGTGGATATGAGCTGCAACCCATTTACGTATTAGTTCCACCCCTCCAGCGCCTCGGGGAAATTCACCGTTCTCTCCCCAGGAAGTCTCTCTTTGCCTGGAAGCTATCAGCACTTCACCCTCTTAGAAATTGATCCATTAATCTGCATGGATCAACATCTTCCTGCACAGGAAGTCACCAATCCCTACCCGCTAGAATTGGCCCCTCTTCCAGCCAGGTACCAGCGCCTTCTCCCGCTACCTACTGCTACCCAGAGAATATCAATTTTACTCTCTCTACGGGTATCAGTCCTTCACATCCATTGGAATTAACGGGGAACCCTGCAATGCAGCTGTTCCTTTTGTGTCATCAGAGCACAAAAGGAAAGCATTCAACTCATCGAATCCATGCTGGCTCTCTATTGAACAATCTAGTCGGTAACATCGTCCTGCTCTAATCTCATAGCCCTGTAGAATTATTTCGCTCCAGTGTTGATGCAATTTATTCACTCGGAAAACATCGCTCTCTCCACCAGGTGACAACCCAATGACAATATTGCTGATTCCCACCCGCTGCATTGCCCTCTCTTCATACTCGTTAATATCCTTCAGAAAGGCTGCAACACCGCTGGTCAATAAATGTTCCAAGGCATTATGAGCCAAATTACTATAAAAATACGTGTCAAATAAATATTAGTTTGTCATTCCTTATTAGCCTGCATGATACATTTGGAGACAGTTTCCATTCACTGAAAACAATTTCACACCTCCACTCTATGGCGTGCAGGTAAGAGATCATTACAACCACATAAAACAGCCCTTTCTGCTCCGACCGTTTGACTTCACATCAACCTGTTTTTATGAAAGTGACTCTTTTTTTGTCAAAATATTTTAAGCGAATTTAAAGTTAAACTGAATTAATATTAGGCCAGATTTTTTTTTTTAAAGTGAGTCATCAGGGACATTGACATTGAGGCATTGAGGGAACCGGATTGGCAATAATGTTACTGGTTGTCACATGACTCAAGTTGAAGACAGAAATGGAACCCTGGGTACAGGGGCGGAGTGATTGGACAATTCCAGCAGCTGCAATGGGCACAAAACCCACTAACTTTCTGGCTGTGTGTCAGTGTGGTGGAATGGGATAGTCATGTCAGCTGCTGAGGTGTCAAGTAAGGACTAAAGACACAACCCAGCTCGCTTTCCAGCAATTCCAAAAAAGACTCTGTGAAGTCCGCTGTATGATGAGGAAAAATTTAAAATAATATGTTCTGACCTGTGAAGAAGGGGGACTAGAGCAGTGCACTACTCCTGCCTCGGTCGTAACATTACCCACAAACAAGACCTTCATTACATAACATTTTATATTTTAAATCTCAATTGAAATCAAAAAAATGCAAGACCACCACAAGCCTTTGCAGATTGCATTAAATCAGTCATTTCCCCACCCCCTCCCCGCACCCCCAAAAATCTGTGGTCTGTGGAATTGTTCTGAATGCAGCTACAAGCTCTGTGAACATTGTTGGGTGCCATACACTTACTGATGCCAATAAACCTCATTGATGAGTCTGCGCATAATCTTCATCACTAAACTTATGGCACCTTTATTTTCTATCTGCCTTTTCAAATAATAGTTCATGTTACTCAGTTCAACTTGTATATATACTGTCCAGTGCACTTTATCATTTATTGTAAGTTTTCTAGAAGTGTTAAATTTCTTTTCAGTACATTAAAAAATGCCAAGATCAGAAAACAATTGTAAACCTTTTCACAATAGTTGAAGCGTATTTAAAAGGTTTATAAATTATTATAAAACACCTACCTGCCTCTGAGCTGAATACTAATCTGAATGGGTGTGCTTTCAACTCAGGAGGTTTCCAGGGGGCATGGCAGACACAGAATGTTTCTCTTCAAAGAAGTGCCTCACTGCTCCTCCTATCAGGAGGCCATGCTGCAGGAAGAAGTTAGATATCTCGTTTCAGGTATGGCACTACACTTTTTTAGCAGCCACCACCACCACCTTGCCGCTGACCACAAAATCCAGCTTGCCAATACAATTCATGACTTTAGATACTTCGATCAACTCTCTTCTAAACCTTCCCAGCTTTAGGAAAAGCAAGCCCAAATATTCTGCTTTCTACACACAACTGCGTTCCGTCATTCCAAGTCCATTCCAGTAAATCGCCTTTGCACCCTCTCGAAGGCTTTGGTAGCCCTTCTAAAGTGCGTTGCTTAGCGATAAGCACAATGCATTGTTCTTGTATTAAGGACATATAAATCTGAGTTACAGCATTGGTTGTTTTTCTCATTGTTTCATTTCAGGCACGTGGAATATAATGCAACATGAAATATATTTTACAACAGCAGCATTATTATTTTCTTATGGGAAATTATTTTTAATCCTAAACATTGCATTAGCTTCTCTGTGCATGATGTTCCAAAATTCAAAGAAGGAGAAATAGAGGCATATATAGAGGTAGTTATACTCTGTATCCAACCCCAAACTATACCTGCCCTGGGAGTCTTTGATCGACCTGCTCTGTCGCTAACTTGGCTTGTAGGCATTTTATGGGAAAGTTTAGCCGGAGCTTTATGCTGTTTCCTGGAATTTCGAAGGGAAATGGGTGATTTGATCAAAGATTATAAAATAATCCTGGAAACTGATGGGGTAGGTAGAGAAAAACACTTCTCGCTGGTTGGGGGAATCTCGAAAGAGGGGTGCAGTCTAAAAATCGAATTTTGGTCAAAAACCCTTTCAAGGTTGAAATGTATTCACACTTCTGCACACAAAGAGTGGTTGAATTCTGCAATTGTCTTCCACAAATGACCCCTCCCTATCTCTGCAATCTCCTGCAGCCCCAGATTCATACAATATCTGTAATTCTCTAATTCTGGCCTCTTGGGTATCCTCAATTTGAATCATTCCATCATTGGTTGCCGTGCCATCAAGCTGAATGGCGCTAACTCTCAAATTACTTTCCTAAACCTCTCCTTCTCAATCACACTCCTTCCTCTTTGAAGACAGTCCCTAAATCCAAACTCTTTGACCAAGTTTTTGGTCGTATCGTCTTAATATCTCCTTATGTAACTCGGTGCCAAATTGTTATTGCTTTTTATTCATTTATGGACCTGTGTGTCATTGACAAGACGAGAATTTCTTGGACCACTGCAATCCATGTGGTGTAGATACGCCCACAGTGCTGCTCTAAAGCGAGTTCCAGGACCTTGACCCAGTGATAATGAAGGAACGGCGATATAGTTCCAAGTCAGGATGGAGTGTGATTTGAGCTGTGACGCACGGCCAGATTTTTCTATGCACAGTCCGGTTACAATTTCAATTCTGATCTTTTCAAGTGTTCCGATGCAAAATTTCTCCGAAAATCTTCCTGTCTCTCCCCGTCTCTCTCTCCCTCTTTCCCCCCGTCTCTCCCTCCCTCTTTCTCCCCTTCTCTCCCTCCTTTTTTCTCACTGTCTCTCCCTCCCTCGTTCTGTCCGCCGATCCCTCCCTCTTTCTGTTCGTCTCTCCCTCCCTCCTGCTCCCGTCTCCTTCTCCCTCTGCTTGCTCGTTTCTCCATCCCTCTATCTCCCTCTCTCTCTGCTGTAGCCCAAAATCCCAGATGTTTTGATAATCATTCTCTCAATCTGTCCTGCCGACTTCAAAGATCACTGCTCTTGAACCTTCAGTTTCCTCTGTACCTGCACACTCATGACAAATGTGCCATTGTAAATCAAACAAAGCCAGCACGATTTCACGAAAGACAAATGTTTCTTGAGGATGCAACTATTCGGGTAGCTAAAGATGAACCAGTAGATAATTTACACTTGGATTTCGAAAAGCTGCCACACATAAGATTAAAATGAAAGAATAGGAGTCATAGAGTTGAGGATTGGGTAATGGACATGAAGCAAAATGTATGGATAAACAGGGCATTTTCAATTTGGCAGACTGCGACTAATGGAGTGCCACAAGGATGAGTGCTGGGGCTTCAGCTGTTTTATTCTGAACATATTTGTTCTGAATCATCACTAACTGTCACTGCTTCGCTTGGTCCGTCTGCCACTATTTGTCACTCTCTCCGTCCATTTCTCTCTCTCTGAACTTCTGTCTCAATCCTCGCTGTGAACCTCAGTAACAAAACACAGGCATAACATTAGCCAGTCAGTCACGTTACATGAGTTTACAAACAACAGTCACCCATTTTAGGTTTGTTCACGGTGGTCATTTTATGTTACCACAGCACTGGGGGGGGGCGGGGGGGGGGGGGGGTGACATTTATTTCAGAGACTGACGACTCCTCACTAATTTATGTTTAGTGCTTTAAAAGTGACAGAGACACCGACCGGAAGGCACTGAGATACCGAGTACTAGACAGGAGTGAATAATTCCCTTGTTACCATTGTGTACTGTACATGCACTGGAGTTGACACTATTAAATTCATTCACAGGAACTGGACATTGTTGACAAGACCAGCATTTATTGTCCATCACTGATTTCCCTTGAGAAGGTGGTGATGAATCGTTATCTCATCGACCCACCTAGTTACCCCCACAAAACATTAATCAAGCTAGTCTGATATGATCTTCACTTAACAAATCCATACTGACTGTTCTTGATTAATCTGCACCATTATAAATGACAATTACGACTGTTTATCAGCATTTTCCCAATAATTTGTTTCCAAAATTCTGTCTCCATAAATGCAGCCTGACCTGCTCAGAATTTTCACCAGGTTCTGCTGGGATTTCATTATCTGAGGAGGTGCGAATGGCCCTGAACACTGTGTAATCAACAGTAAACATTCCCACTTCTGAAATTACGATGTAGGGCAGGCCATTGAGGAAGCAGCTGAAGATGGTTGGGCCGAGGACTCTACCCAGGGGAAATCCTCCAGTGATGTCCTGCTGCTGAGATGACTGAACTCCAGCAATCATAAACGTCTTCCTTTGTGCTGGGTAGGACGCCAACCAGCGGAGAGGTGCCCCCTGATTCCCTCAGACTTCAATTTTACCTGGGCTCCTCGATGCTGCACTCAGTCAAACGCTACCTTGATGTAAAGGTCAGTATAGCTTCCCAGTAGCAGATACAAGTGACTCGTTCCCTTTGACTCGTTGTGTTCTGAACATGCTCTGCTTCTGCACAGCCTGATACAGAACTGTACACAGCCGATTAATGTAGCCCATCAAACACTCCGACAGCAGGTTCAGCACAGCTTAAGATCAGAGTACAGTTCCTTCAACATTCTCTCTCTGTCCTCCTCTCTCTGTTTCTCCCTCCTGCTATCTCTGACACGAGGAGAGAGAGAGGCAGATGGAGAGAGGGTTATATATGCAGGTGTAAAGGGGGCTGTAGAGAGGGACAAGGTTGGAGAGAGAGTGATTGTTGGGGTGGATTGAAAATGATAATGCAAGATATATTATTTCGATGTAATCCTTCACTGCTGTGTGCACAAACATATAAGAGATAGGTATGGAAAGAGAAACATCAGGAGAGAGGGAGATATGTAGATGAAGTTAAGGCTCAAGCGGCCACTTTTTATGATCCAGAAGGAATATCCTCCAATTTAAACATCCAGCAAGCTATTCCACTGTGACAGCCATTACACCCTCATGATATTGGTTTTGGACATTTTGAAATCTATGTTCCCGCTTTTGGACCTCTGTGCTAAGGGAAACCGGTTCCTCCCAACCATTCTATCTGGGCCGCTCATAATGTTACACACCTCAACTCAATCTCCCCTCAGGATTCTTTGTTCCAGAGAAAACAATAGCAGCCTGTCCAATCATTCATTTGGATCTCTTTGCAATTTTGGAACTCTCTTCTTAAAACGGAAAGTTATGATGGCTTAATTGCTAATTATTAAATCTGTGATTGATTTCGAACAGAGCAGTGCGAGATTCACTCTGCTTCTGCTGCTTTTCACCCGGCCTCAGTTTGTCCTGCACACGACCATTTCGCTGTTTGTCCTGCACACGACCATTTCGCTGTTTATAATACAATAGGCCCTGTCTTTATTCTGTATCTAACCCCATGCTGCCCCTGTCCTGCAAATGTTTTATGGGACAGTGCAAAGGGAAATTTACTCTGTGTCTAACCCAACACTGTGCTTTGCTTGGGAGTGTTTAAGGAGACAGTGTGCAGATGGAGCTTCACTCTGTACCCCTGGAATTTAGAAGATTAAGCGGAGATTTGATCAAAGTTTTCAGAATTTTAAGGGAAACTGATAGGGTAGAAAGAGAGATACTATTCCCACTTGGCTGCCGATTCTAGACATTGTGGGCAGAGTCTAAAAATCTAAATGTAGTCTAAAACCATTCAGGAGTGAAACGATGAAGCAGCTCGATACACCAGGTGTGGTGTCAGTTTGGTACTCACTTCCACAAACAGCAATTGATGCTGTGCCACTTGTTAATGTTTAAATCTGCGTTTGATAGATTTTGATATCAAAAGTTATTAAGTGGTATGGGGCAAAGACGGGTATATGGATTTAGATCACAGATCAGCCATGATTTCACTGAATGATGGAACAGGATTGAGGGTCAAAATAGCCTCCTCTTTCTCTGTCCGACAACAAATATCCTGCTATCACTCTCTGTGTCTGGGTCACCTTTTCGGTCCGTGTCTCCTTTTTGTATCTCTTTCTGACTGTCTGTCTCTCTCCTTCTTCTCTCAGAACATCTCTGGATATCCATGAACATCAGTCAGCCACTTTTAGATTTGTTCTCGGTGGCTATTTTATGTTACAACAGCACTGGGACATGTATTCCAGAGACTGACTAGTGTACTGTTTTTGCTTTAAACGTGACAGAGACATAGGCATGAAGACACTGAGACACACAATACCAGACAGGAGTGAATCATTCCCTTGTCCCCGCTGTGTACTCTATATGTACAGGAGCTGACACTGTATTAAGTTCATTCCCGGGATATGGGCAGCGTTGACAAGTCCAGAATGTGTTGCCTGATTTTCCTTAGAAGGTGGTGATGAGCTGCTCCCCTCATGGACCCCGTTAGTTACTCCCACAAAAAATCAGTCAAGCTAGTCTGACACGATCTTCACTTAACAGATCCATGCTGACTGTGATTGATTAATCTGCACCTTTCTAAGTGGCGCATTCTGCTGTTTATCAGTATGTTCCCCAATAATTTGCCTTCAACTAAGGTTAGGCTGACTGTTCTGTAATTACTCAGTGTATCACTTTCTCCCTTTTCAATCAATGGTAAAACTTTAGCAGTCCTCCAGTCCTTTGGCACCAATCCTGTAACCAGAGAGGATTGGAAAATGATGGTCAGAGCCTCTGCTATTTCTTCCCTTGCTCCTCTGTGCAATCTGAGCTTTAAAAGATGCTAAACCCCTTAATATTGCCTCTCAATATATTTATCGCATCCAGCATTCAAATTCCTCCTCCTTGACTGCAATGTCTGTGTCGTCCCCTCTTTTGTGAAGACGGATACAATGTATTCATTATGAACCACGCCCATATCTTCCACCTCCACAGGCAACAAGAAGGAGGAGAGGCAACCTAAACTAAAGGATACATTTGTAACAGGGGGTGCAGAAACAGAAAGATCTGGGGGTGCATATGTGGACCAATCACTGAAGGTGGCTGGGCAGGTTGAGATAGCGGTTAAAAGATATAAGGGTTCCGGGTGTTTATAAAAAGAGACATCGAGTACAAAAGCAAGGAAAACATGACGCACATTTGTAGAACTTTGGTTTCACCTCAACTTGGAGCATTGTTCCCAATTCTGGACATCACACTTTAGAAAGGATGTAGAGGCATTAGAGAGGGTGCAGAAAAGATTCACGAGAAATATTCCAGGGATGAGGGACTTCCATTACGTGGATAGATTGGAGAAACTGGGGCTGTTTACCATCGATAAGAGAAACTTGAGAGAAGGTTTAATAGAGGAGTTCAAAATCATTAGGGTCCAGACATAGTAAATCAGTAGAGAAACTGCAGCCATTGGCAGAGGGGTCGAGAACCACAGGGCACCGATTTCAGGTGATTGGTGAATGAACAAAAGGCAATGTGAGGTAAAGTTTGTTTTTACATGGAGTGGTTCGGATCTGGAATGCACTGCCAGAGAGAGTGGTGGAAGTAGATTCAATCATGGCTTTCAAGAGGAAATTGGATAAGAACCTGAAAGGAAAAGATTTGCAGGCCTTCGCGGAAAGGCAAGTTTGTCATTTTTTTTCAGATAAACTACAGGCAAAACCCATGGCAGTAATCAACAGCCTAAAGCAGATATCATCCATATTAGAGACTGGATGGCAAAGTGCTCAACTCTTTCTCTTGCAGCTTTTGGTCGTCTAGCTTTTGGTCGATCTCTCTCTCTCTGGTTGTTTTTCGAATATTCTCTGCCATATAGTATCAAAGTCAGGACTTCTTTTATCCTGGCAGCATTCCTGTTAATCCTCCTCTCTCCCAATCAGTGGTTCGTTTTGTATTAAAGAATGCCTTTCTTAACCAACCAAGGATAATTTTAGGATGGTCGCTAACCGTTAGAACTTGCAAGAGTTGTATCCCTTTGTGCCGACCACTTTATCTCAATGCGTTTACATTTCGTGGTCCCTTATCTCAGTACCAGACAAATGTACACAGAAGCTGTTTTCACTGTCTGCTCGCAAGGCCTCACCCTTTTGCTGCAAGTAAACATTACAAAACTTGACATAATGTCCCAGAATCCCTCTACCTCGACATTTGTCGATACTGTGCCATATTTCCTACATTTTCTCACTTTACCACACTGCAACGTAGATTTCTAATGAAACAAAATGTTAGTTTATAATAATAATAAATCAAATGTTAGTTCATAATAACGAGATTTTAACAATCAGTACCCGGGTTTGTAGCTTTTATTAAGCTAATAATCTTACACTGATGAGTGAATGAGCGTTTTCAGTCTCTGATGGGCTGAGATAGAGACAGAGGCAGGAGTTATTATGGAGGTGGAAGGAGGCGTCATTTCTGATGGAGGCAACATCAGGTCAGAAGCTCAGGTCAGAGATGAGAGGGATCGCATTTCACACAACATCAGCCTGATAGAACAACTAGGAATGGTGATGGAATCAATGACAGGAGTGTGGAGTTTGTGGTGGAACCAAAGGTGGAGGCTTCTCTCTGCCCCTGTTTATTTGGAAGAAATCGCAGGTGTTGGTAAACAGACGGTTCGAGTCCAATAGCACAGAGGAAGTGGAGGATCGAGAGAGATGATGGAGATCTGGAGCTGGGTATTGTCAGCACACATGTGGCAGCGAACCCCATATAGTATATGGTGTCGCCAGCTGGCAGTATATAGATGACGAAGAGGAGGAAAGAACAATGGAAAATTCTGGGACTCCAGAGGTAATATTGTTGGTTTGGGAACAGAGGCCTTTGCTGGCAATGCTCTGGTTACAACCAGATCAGTAATATTGGAACCAGGCGTGGGCAGCCCCGCTCAATGATACCAATGTCAGAGATCTGGGGAGATCACAGCTGAGTTTGCAGCAGGTTTGGAGGAGTGGCTGGGGATGTGTAGCGGTGAGGACATGGAAGAATTTTAACTCAACGATAAGAATTATAAATGTAATTACTTAGCGGACTGGGAGTCAAAGCAGGTCAGTTAGGCTAAATGGGTTGGACGAGGTGGACTTTTTTTTTTTTTTTTTAGAGATACAGCACTGAAACAGGCCCTTCAGCCCACCGAGTCTGTGCCGACCATCAACCACCCATTTATACTAATCCTACACTAAGCCCATATTCCTACCACATCCCCACCTGTCCCTATATATTTCCCTACCACCTACCTATACTAGGGGCAATTTATAATGGCCAATTAACCTATCAACCTGCAAGTCTTTGGCATGTGGGAGGAAACCGGAGCACCCGGAGGAAACCCACGCAGACACAGGGAGAACTTGCAAACTCCGCACAGGCAGTACCCAGAATCGAACCCGGGTCCCTGGAGCTGTGAGGCTGCGGTGCTAACCACTGCGCCACTGTGCCGTGGTTTGGTGAGGGTTGGGCATAGAAGCAAGGATTTGAAGCAGTTAATAGTGAGTGAAGGTGGAATTTGGGTGACTGGTCAGCAGTGAACAGGAGGAAAGGAGTCAGGAAAAGACACAGTTCTAACTTTATGGTAGCCATAAACCACTGTCGAATAAACAGGTAAATAACTACAGTGAAACCGCAGAGAGAAGATTTTCTTTTACACTTTCATATGATCTGAGCTCCGCTGGCAGGGGCAATACTTGTTGCCCCTGACAGCTTTCTGGGCCGTTTCAGAGGGCAGGTAAGAGTCAGCCACATTGCTCTGGATCTGTTGCTACATGCAGGCCAGATCAGGAAAGAACGGCATATTTCCTTCCCTGAAAATGAATTAGCGAACCAAATGGATGCATACAGCAATTAATAGTAGTTTCATGGAACCATTGCAGAGACTAGCTTTCAATTGCAGACTTTTGTAAATTGATTGTATTTAAATTCTAGCAGTTGCCATAGATGGATTTGAACTCCCGTTACAAGGCCATTGGGTTGGGTGTCTGGATTCTTAGCCCAGTGATATTACTCTACTGACTCATCAATGACCTGTACCGTCTCTGTACCCTAATGCCACCAACACTAATTCCAGGCTGTAACCCTGGATGTGGTCCCGAATCAGAGACTCAAAGTTGACATTTTAACTTGGAAAAGGCAGGAACAGAGTGAACCGGCATTGCTTTTGTCCCTGGATTCAATGTAAACTGCAGACAGATCAGTTACATTTACAATATAAGCGCCAGGAGTGAACAAGATCTATACAATTACATGGGAAATGTAAATGATGCCAATTATACTTGTAGCATCCGTCCAGTATGAGTAGAGATTTCAGGATTATTCCCTAGAGAGGTCTTTCTGAGAAAATGTCAGAGACATTGATTGTGTTTCATCTGTCATATTATTTACATCAAAGTAAAAGCTGCTAATGTAATGTGTTTGTTTAAATGAGTGTATATAATAGCAATGATTAGGGTATAATTGTGTTAGGGGAAACTTAACCCCTGTATAAATCAGGACGCATTGGAATGGATCAGCTCAGAATGCCTGCTGGAGCTGTGGGTTCTCGGACAACAGAACTCTGTTTCTCGCAGAAATGGGATATCCATTAATGTATCAGCTACTACACATTTATTATCCTGTACTTGCAGCAATTGGAGTAGCTGGTAAGCCTGTGTCTCAGCTGTTAATGGTGTAAATCGATGTTAGCTGTGCTGCTGCACTCAGTATTACTTCTCACTGTGTGTTTTACATAGCTGGATTTTCTTTTCCAGCAATTTACAAATGGAATTTCTTCATTGTCTAGTCTTTCAGTCTTGTAGGAACTGCATTATGTCTTGAATGTTTTTTTTTTTAAATAACACTGGCATTGTTACTGGATTATTCTCTGTATTGAATTTATTTAAATGTGATGTCTCAGTTAGGATCAATAATCAGACCATCAGGAGCTTTTAAAAGTTTCATGATGTGCAACTAACCTGTCCTGGAATATTTTGTTATGGATGTTTTCTCGGTGATTGATAATGAGACATCTCATAGTATTAGTGTTGAAAGGGACCAGCACAATATCCTCGCTTCCTAATAACATGGTTCAATTTAACCAGGAGGCCAATGTATTTATTGGTTATCACTGTTAGATATATATATATATATTCCATTTCGTGTTTGTCTGATGCTGCTTCAGAGGTCTGGCTACTGAACTGTGTTTGATGCTGACTCCTTCACATCTCCTTCTCTGCTTCACTGTGGAGCCTTCACTGTCACTGGATTACATTGTAAAATAGAAAACATTGATCTGATGTTTTATTGGTTTACCTTCTATCAGTTGTAATCAAGAGTCTCCCATTAATCTGTAGATTATCAGCTGCACGCTGATGTTGGTGTCTATTAATTAAACCATAACACATTCTAGCCGTGTACTTTATAATTCCAGGAGAAGGAATTTCAATGATTGTGAGGTTTGTCTGATGGAAGCGTTTCATCCTGTTTATTCCATGCATTGTAGATGATATGAAAAGTAGAGCTGAACAGGTGGAGACTTGAGTGTCGATATATTAAAGTATTCACAGAGGTTTCACTATTGAACAAACTGACTCTGCGAGTAGAATCATTGTACACGAGGCTGGTGAACAGAACACATGTTTAGAATGTTAGGAATAAAACGTATGAGAAAAGTAGCATTAAGGAACAGTTTACAGGGTGTGAGTACCAGCGAGCGGTAGAGTGAACAATTGAGAGAAGGAAGGGGAAAAGAAGCAGGGGGAACGAAACCAAGGGAAAGAAATAAGCAGAAGCAAAGAGAAAGAGAAAGAAGCAGCGGTGTGAATAATTCACTATCATAAAGTGCTAGAATGTCCAGAACAATTGGTGAGAGAAACTGAATTGAAGTTGTCTGTTGTTGGATTGCGTTACTTTTACTGTTGGACTTGATCCTCTATGTTTATTTCTGTCAGGTCCTCCTTTTTTATTGGAAGTTCCTATTCCTTACGTATTGACTGAATAAACATAATCGAATCAGTTCTTCACAGATGGTAATTTATTAATTAAATACTCAACTTCAAAATCTCTGTGACTGCTGAAATCAATGAAAAGCGAGGCTGATATTAGAAATCGCTTTCAATTTATATTTAATTGCATGTACAAACTAAATCCACTGACTATATTGTATAAACAATGAACTGTTCGCCAACACCAATAACCACAAGGGTAATTGTTTGAATGTATTAATTGAGTTCAGTTACTGGGATCTATAGATTAGATTTCCTCCAACACTCTGCTGCAGTCTCTCCCTGTGAATCTCTGCCTCTCCTCTCACTGTATTGAATCCTCTGTCTCCTCATCCACTGCTTCAGTTTATCCATTTTCCCAAACCATCTGCTCCTGTCTCCCTTCCAGATGCAACAGGTCCTTTTCCCTGTCTCACCTCCAAATTTTATTCGCTGGCTCCGCCATCAGCTGCCTCGTCCAACCTAATAGGATCATAGGAACACAGGAGCAGGAGGAGGCATTTCAGCCCTTCGCCCTGCTCTGCCATTCTCGATCATGGCTGATACAAGCACTCAAAGTCAGCGCTTCAGTTTTCAGCCTTTTTCCATTTGGCAGCAGTCCTAGTCTGTTCTCTCAACCCAAAGCAACAAACCAGCTGTACTTACCGCTGTCCCAAAGCCTCCCGACTAACAGTCTGGAGACAAATTCTTATTTAACCCATTGGATTCCATCTCGGTAAAAGCCTTTCTCATATCCCCACCAACCCTGCATCCTCACTCAGTACTATCAGTCGATCCAGTGCTAAGTTTATTCACTTTCCGTCTCAATTTCCCAATACATTAAGAATTGTGTTTCACACATTTCACTGTGGCAAAGCAGTTACCAGGTCAATGAATCAGTTTTAACTGCTCGATGCAGCAACAAAGCTGGGAATTTCAGCCCAGATTCTGTCGAACCACTGTTTTGTCTCCAGGTTTGATCAGTAACTTCTCTGCTTCCTTTTCTCTCCCTTCCGGTTGACTTGGTGGCGATTGTGATCCTGTCCCGCGGAAAGTGCGCACTCTCCATATGTATCACTCTATACCTGTTGGGAGTGGCAGTGGCTGATATTCTGGTCGTTATCACTGGTCCCATATTGTAGTGCATTGATGGAATGTATTTCCCAGATTCATTCCTGAGACTTACTCCCGTGCATTGTCTCATTGTCGTTCTAGGTTCTGCACCACAGTTCTTTCTGTCTGGCTCACAGTCATGTTCACCTTTGATCGATTTGTGGCCATTTTTTGTGAGGAGCTGAAAACAAGATATTGCAGCGAGAAAACAGCAGCTGTGGTTGTAGGAGCAGTGAGTGTGCTGAGCTGTTTCGGGTCTCTCCCCTGTAACTTAACACTGGAGCAACAGTACATTATTAATAATGTCCCGTGAGTTGTGGCCATAAATCGAGCTTCTTTACTTCCCCCACATGGGGGCATTTGAATTGTTTGACTACATTTTAACCCCTTGTGTGCCGTTCATTCTGATTTTTCTGCTCAATGTTCTGACGGTAAGATGTATTTTATTCGCCAGTAAGGTCTGCAGGGGATTACGGGGACACAACAATGGAGAGAATCACAAGGACCCACAGATGGAGAATCGGAGCCAATCTATCATTTTACTCTTCAGTATATCTGGCAGTTTTATACTGTTATGGGTGAATCGGGTTGTGTATATCTTTTATGCGAGTATTGCAGATATGCAGTATTATTCCTCCTACACTGACCCTCTCTTTATCACAGACCAAACATCAATAATGCTGCAGCTTCTCAGTTCCTGCATCAACACGTGTATTTACGCTGTGGATTATTTCCCTTGATTCTGTCCTCGTATTGCTCTCCCATTATTATTCACTTTCATTCTGTGTTCTTTACTTCTTGACCCCCGCGGCTCCACCGCCAACCACCCCACCCCCCACCCCCACCCCCCGCACCCCGCCCTGTCCCCGCCACCACTCCACACAGCTATTGGAAACAGTCTCTCCTCATTTGTCCAAACTGAGTAAAAGAGTTTGAATGTTTTTTTTTGCTCCATGGCAGCTGCAGATTCGCTGGTACCTCCTGAATTTGGACAGTAGTCAACATGTGAAAAGATCCCTCTGAATCCTCCATAGATTTAACGTGAGAGGGAGGAGGTTTAAAGGGGATCAAAGGGGTCAATTTCTCACGCAAAGTATAGTAGGTATCTGGAATGAGTTGCCAGAGGAGGTGTTGGAGGCAGGAACAGCAGCGACATTTAAGAGGCATCTGAACAGATAGTTGAATGAGCAAGGCATAGCGGGATATGGAATTAATGCAAGCAGGTGGGATTAGTACAGATAGGCATTATGGTCGGCATGGACGTGGTAGGCCAAAGGGCATGTTTCTATGCTGTACGACTCTATGTCTCTATGAAAGCAGAGGACAGAAACAGTGAAGATGGAAAGTTAAACAAGTGACACTTTATTGCAGCAGCAAAATCTCTTCCAGATTTTCGAGATAATCATTGCTGAACTTTATTAAAACTGGAGGTGAAAAGTAAAAGAGCTTCCATGCAATTTGTCGGCAGTGGTCGTTTTCCAACTTTGAAAACCTTTGTCACATTAAAAACTGGCAATTGTAAAGAAAATTATTTTGAATGATTCCAGGCTAAGGCATAAATGCCACAACATCAAATAAAATACAAATAATCATTTACAGATACAACTGTAAATATGGATCTGAATTGTAGTGTGAAATGTCACCAGTTGTAAATGTTCTCTTGGCTGCATCATTTACCATGCTCTTCTTTGAGGGATTGTCAGCCAGAGGAACTGAGAAACCTAATAGAAACTACCTGTTCCTCAAACTGCAGCAAACCGGCCGCTCCAGCAAAAACTATTTGCCAGAATTTCAAGATAGTTATTGCTGCACTTGCTGTAAACGGGAGGTGTCTGGTGAAAGACATTTAGTACAATTTGTGTTAAATGGCCATTTTCCAAACAGGTCCCTCCAGGTTTTAAATTGCAGCATTCTATATTCGGTTGTTATTGAGGTTTTGTGGGAGGGAGAAAAATACACATAGATAGACAGGGTCCTGGGTTGTACTATTTACGACATTGGCTGAAATATCCCTCCCCCATTTCCTCTTTACAAGGGACTCAACTTGGACTGTCCCATTCCAGGGAGGAAGTGTTCAAGTGGAGGACGCTGGTTGGACGATCTGTACTTTGGGAGAAATTGATTTTTGAGTGATAGGCTCTGGGATATTTGAGGACAACTTCAGGTGCCAGTCTGTCTTTTTCATGCGGTGTCTGAAGGCGCCTTTCTGTATCTCAGTCTCTGCGGCTCTGCGCTCAGATGAATAGGAGCTGTCTACAGTGTACGTGTGTGTGCGCGCAATTCCAGCCTGAACCACCATCTCTCTCTCTGTCCTATTCTCACCTTTTAACCTGATTCCCACCCTATTGCCACCCTGCCCCATGCTCTTGTTCCCCTCACTTCCACCATGGACGAGCTGGTGGTGGGAAAGGTTGAGAGTCCAACGATGGAGCACAGGCTGTGTGGAATGGTGAGTATTAAATCTTTAATGTCCCTCACTTTCTTTGTCCCTCCCTCATCTCAATCAATCTCTCTCTCTCTCTCTCTCTCTCTCTCTCTCTCTCTCTCTCCATCTCTCCATCTCTCCATCTCTCTGGTCTTCTCTGCACCTGATTCTCTGAATTACTTTCTCTGGCGTTCTCTTTCTCTCTGGCTCTTTCTGTCTCTCTCTTTCCCTCCATCTCTTTCTCTTCAGCTTCTCTGGTCTTTCTAGATTTATTCCACCACCACACCCCCGCCCTCCTCTCGGAAATATGGGTGCTCCCCCCCAAATCTCCCCCAGCAAATTTCTCCTCCACAAATCCCGCCACAAATTCCACCCCCCCCCCCCAACTAATTTTCACCCACAAATATCCCCCTGGCAAATTTCATCCACGCAAATTTCCCGCATCTGCAAATGTCCCCCTGTGATTCACAGGATAACAGAGACTTAGAGACTGGGATTCAACGGGTACAGTTTTTATTTCAGATTTCCAGCATCCACAGTAATCAACAGGGACGGAAACAGTAGTCGACTTCAGGAGGATAGAGGAAGTCTGGTGAAATGGTTAGACACATGGCAGGTTAACTTCAATGCTGAGAAATGTAAAATGATGCATTTGGAAGGAAGGCTGAGGAGAAGCGATGTAAAGTAAATGGTACAATGTTAAATGGGTGGAGGGACAGAGGGATCTGGGATTTCATCTGCGTCACTTTTTATATCTTGAAGATTCAATTTGGGGCTTGGAATCTTGTCAGTTGAATTTAGCTTCATCCTGATAAGTGTTCGCAAACGTGTTGGGAAATTTGACAAAAGCTGTTTCCATTCAGAGAAACCTGCATTGTGGAGGTGTGAGCTATATTTGCAGGGACAGGAAATAGGGGTGTTTGAACGAACCTGCAGGTTTTGATTGATGCAATAAGGTGATAATTTGATTTGTGTCCCTTGCAGATGCACAGAATAATAGGTATTTACAGAACACCACATGAAGTAGTTTACTAATGTCTGACAAACTTCAAAGACTTCAGACACATGGAAGAAGAGGAGAAAGGCAAAATATACAAAACTTGAGACAGACAGACTTTGGAAGTAGGAAAATGGATCTCTTTCTATGGGTTTTAATCTGGAGGCCTGAACTGATGATTGAAAAATCAGGAGTTGAAATCCCACACTGGGCTGTTGTGAATTTGAATTCTGTTTTTTTTTCTCAAAAAAAAAAATCTGGAATGAAAAAAACCTCTTGGATGGAATGATTCACTCCTGCCGACCAGTGCAAATCCCGTGTGTGTCTCAGTTTTGATGTATTAATGAACAATTTAACATGCTGGGGTAGAATGCCACATCCCCATGTTGCCAATGACACAAAACTAGGCAGCATTGTGAGCAGTGCAGCTGGAAGCATCAAATTGCAAAGAAATGTTAATATCTTAAATGAATGGGAAAAACTGTGGTCGATAGATTTCAATGTCAGCAAAACAGACGAGAGCAGAATACTTTATAAATGGTAAATAGCTAGAAGCACTGGAGGTCCAAAGAAACTTGGGAGGTCCATGTCCATTTGAATGCAGCGTAGATTTACCAGAATGATTACTGGACTCCAAGGGAAAAATTACGAGGTGATATTACACAAACTAGGGATGTATTCCATGGAATTTAGGCTAATCAAGGTGATTTGATCAAATTATTGAGATATTGCAGGGAACTGAAGGCGTAGTTTGGGAGAAACTATTTTAGCAGCAGCTTGGGAACATGGGAACAGGACGAGGCCATTCAGCTCATCAAGCCTGCTCCACCATTCAATTCTATCTTTGCTGATCATCCACTTCAATGCCCTTTTGCCACTTTATCCTCATATCCCTTTTATCATTGGTATTAAGAAATCTCTCCCTCTCTGCTTTAAACAGATTCAATGACTGAGCTTCCACACCCCTTTGTAGTGGAGAAAACCAAAGATTAACAACCCACTGAGTAAAGAAATATCTCCTCATCTCCATCCCAAGTGGCTTCCCCCTTACTTTGAAATTGCAAGCTCGAGGAACAGCATCTCATCTGCAGATTCGGCACACTACAGCCTGCTGGACTGAACATTGAGTTCAATAATTTCAGAGCATGACTGCCCCCCATTTTACTTTCATTTTTAGTTATTTTTTCTTCTTTTTTTTACATTCTTTTTTACATTTTTTACAATCTTTTTTTTGGCATTTATTTCATTTCATCTTAGTTTGTTCAGTTTGCTTACCCACTGTTTTTTTTTTCAGGTTTGCACCTGCTGCTGTTCAATATTTAATGTATTAACACCGAATCTGTACTAATGATTTGTCTTTCAACACACCATTAACATATTGTTTGCCTTTGCTCCGTGATCATTTGGTCAGCTATGTGGCCCAGTGCAATCTAGACCTCCTTTTTCATCTCTTGCCCCACCCCCACCTCACTTGCTTATAACCTGTGACTTTTATAATATTTATCAGTTCTGAAGAAGGGTCACTGACCCGAAACGTTAACTCTCCTTCTCTTTTCACAGGTGCTGCCAGACCTGCTGAGTGGTTCCAGCAATTTTTGTTTTTATAGTATATTTGAAATTGTGTCCCTTGGTTCTAGACTCCTGTACCAGGGGAAGTATCTTACCTGCATCTACGCTGTCGAGCCATGTAAGTATTTTGTAGGTTTCAATAATATCACCTCTCATTCTTCTGAACTCCAATGTGTATAGGCCCAACCTTTTCAATCATTCCTCAAAAGACAACCCCTTCATCCCAGGAATCACCCAAATGAACCTTCTCTAAACTGACTCCAATGCATCGAGGCCTGACCATTTATCAACTTTCAAAGATGCCAAACACCTTAATATTTCCCCTCTCACTCTGTTATTCCCGTCCAATATTTCACACTGCTCCTCTTTAAATACAATCTCTGCATCGTTCCCCCTCTTTTATGAAGACAGAAACAAAGTATTCATGAAGAACACCATGCCCACATCTCCCACCTCCATACACACATTCCCTTTTTGGTCCTTAATACTCTATCCTCAGTTATCCGCTCGCTCTGCATGTATTTATAAAACATCTTTGCATTTTCCTTGATTTTACTTGGTGTTATTATTTTCCAACTGTCTCTTAGCTTTCACGCTTTGATTTTTAATTTCATCCCTGAACTTTCTTCACTCCTCTCAGCTTTCTGTGGTATTGAGATCTCGGTATCTGATATAAGCTTCCATTTTGTGCCTTATCCGACCCAGTTTGATACTTGATTTGCAGAGCATTCGAGATTTGGGAGGCCCATCCTGTTTGTCCTTGTGGGAAAATAGTTGTTCTCAATCCTCACTAATTCTCACTGCATTGACAACTTCATGTAGCTGCTTCCAATTCACTTTGCTAAACCCTCCCCTCCCTGGAACTAACATCTCCTCCGAACCCGCTAAACACCCCTCATATCCTTCCTAATGTGTGGTGTCCAGAACTGGCTGCAGTATTCGAGTTGTGGCCTAACCAGAGCGTTGTAAACATTCAGCATAACTTCCATGCTTTTGTACTCACAACTATTTATCAAGTCCAAGATACCATATACTTTTCTGACGTCTCTCTTAATATAACCTGCCAACTTCATGGATGCACATGTACCCCCAGGTCCCTTTGACGCTGCACTCTCCCTAGAACTGTGCAATTAAGTGCAAATTGCCTCTCCCTTTCTCCTCTGCCAGAGCGAGAGCTGGAATGGCGCTGAGGAGAGAGCTGAGGAGGAGAGAGAGTCAGGGAGAGAGAGCGAGGGGATGAGAGAGAGACGGGGGAAGAGATTGGGACAGAGAAAGAGAGAGAGAGTGTGTGATATAGAGGAAGAGAGGGGGGAACAGAGGGGGGAAAGAAAGGGACGAGAGGGGGAGGGGAGGAGAGAGAGAGAGAGAGACGCCAGAGAGAGAGAGAGAGATCTGGGGGAGAGAAAGCAGGGTAGAGAGGGCAAGAGAGAGGAGGTGTTATGGCCACGTGAAAGAGGTGTCTGTGGGTCTGCTACTGTCTTCAACTGGTCTCATAGTAACAGGGTTTCATTTTAAATACACTGTGTTTTCGTTCCCCCTTGGTGAATCCTTGTGCACAGCTTTCCAATTCTGAGGCAACGAAATGAGCACAAACAGGATTTCTTAGGTTTAAAGAATAAAGATGAAATTTATTAAACCTTAAACTTAAACTCTAATATGGTTAACGCCTATGGATATACGATGCACCAACGCTAGCATGCACACGCAATATAAGCATGCAAATAGGGCCAAAAAAGAGCAGAAGGAAAGATAAGTAGAATAGTTAGAGGCAATATATTGTTACTGTTTCTCGAGCTCGCTGAAGACCTTGTTTGAAGATATGGTCTTGCGTTTCGTTGGGGCCCAGTGTTCCTTTTAAACCTGCTTCATGAAGGCGACATTTTCTCTCTTTGAGTTTATGTGTCTTCAATTGTTTCCAAATCTGGTGACAGCGAAATGAGGGCAGATCGGAAAGAGGTCTGATAAAACCAGGAGCCAGGTGTTTTCTCAGTCCGAATCCTTTGTTGGAAGTTCAAATCTTAACAGCCAGCCAGTAATATGACTATGTTCACTATGGAGAAGGACGATGTAGGTGTAAAGGAGGGAGATTATGATATACTTGAACAAATTAGCATTGAAAGGGGGAGGCATTAACGGTTTTAGCCGGCTTAAAAGTAGATAGATGCCCAGGCCTAGATGAGGTGTATCAAAGGCTTCTACGTGAGGCAAGGGAGGAGATAGCAGTGACTCTGACACAAATTTTGAAATCCTGTTTGGGGCACAGGAGAGATACCAGAGGACTAGAGGACTGAGAATGTGGTACCATTATTCTGCGTTCGCAGGGTTAAACCAGGTAATTACAGGCCAGTAGTCTGAACAACATCAATGATAGGGAAACTGTTGGAAACAATTCTGAAGGACAGGATTAATTTCCACTTGGAGAAGCAGGGATTAATCAAGAATAGTCAGCCGGTGTTTTCAGGGGCTGATCATGTCTCACTAACTTAATTGGATTTTTTGAGGTGTCAAGATGTGTAGAAAAGGGTAAAGCAGTTTCTGTAGTCTACATGGACTTCAGTAAGGCTTTTGATAAGGTCCCACATGGGGGATTGGTCAAGAAGGTAAGAGGCCATGGGATCCAGGGCAATTTGGCAAATTGGATCAAAGATTGGCTCGGGGCAGGATGCAGAGGGTGATGGTCGAGGGTTGTTTTTGCGATTGGAAGCCTGTGACCAGTGGTGTAATGCAGAGATAGGTGCTGGGACTCTAATGTTGTGCACATTAATGATTTTGAAGTAAATATAGGAGGTATGTTCAGTCAGTTTGCAGGTGACACGAAAATTGATAGTGTCGTACATAGTGAGGAGGTAAGCCATAAATTGCAGGACGATATTTCTGGGCTGGTAAGATGGGCATAGCAGTGGAAAATGGAATTTAATCGTGAGAAGTGTGAGGTGATGCATTTTGGAACGAATAAAAACAAAAGCGAATATACCCTAGGAAGTACAGAGGGCCAGAGGGACCTTGGTGTACTTGTCCATAGATCACTGAAGGCAGAAGCACAGTTAGATAAGTTGGTTAGGAAGGCATATGGGATACTTACTTTAATAGCCGAGACATAAAATATGAGAGCAGGGAGGTTATGATGGAGCTGCATAAAACGCTAGGTCGGCCACAGCTGGAGTACTGTGCACAGTTCTGGGCGCCACACTATAAGAAGGATATGGTTGCACTGGAGAGGGTGCAGAGGAGATTCACCAGGACGTTGCCTGGGCTGGAGCATTTTAGCTGTGAAGAGAGACTGGATAGGCGACGGCTGTTTTCCTTAGAGCAGAGAAGTTTGATGGGGAATCTGAGTGCGGTATACAAAATTATAAGGGGCATAGATAAGGTAGATAGGAAGAAACTTGTCATTTAACGGAGGTGGCAATAACCAGGGGGCACAGATTTAAGGTAAGGGCCCGAGGTTTGGTGGGGATTTGAGGAAATAATTTTTCAAGATGCACTGCAGCAGCGCAATAAGGGTCCTAAGAGAGCACTTCCTAAACCCGCGACCAATAGACTATATCAGTTCGGAGCAGAAATAGGCCATTCGGCCCATCAATCCTGCTCCGCCATTCAATAAGATCCGAGCTGATTGATTTCTATCTCGAATTGTATACTCCCATCGACAGCCGATAATCTTCCATTCCCTTGCCTAACAAGAATCTAACTGCGTCTGCTTTAAAAATATTCAATGACCACGCCTCCAACACTTTCTGAGGCACCGATGCAAAGTCGCAAAACCCTCTGAGAGAAAAACAATCTCCTTGCCTCTGTCTTATAAGGGTGACCCCTAATTTTAAAAGTGTCCCCTTGTTCTGGGCTCAGCCACAAGAGGAAACACCCTTTCCACATCTATCTTGTCAAGACCGTTCAGGATCTTCTACACTTCAGTCAAGTCTCCCCTCACTCTTCTAAACTCTAGTGAAAACAAGCCCAGTCTACCCAACCTTCCTTCATAAGAAAACACGCTCATTCCCAGTATCAATCTAGTAAACCTCCTCTGAACCACCTGCAAGGCATTCACATCCTTCCTTAAATAAGGAGACCAAAACTGCACACAGTGTTCGAGATGTGATCGCACCACTGCCCTGTATAACTGAATCATAACATCCTTACTTTTATTTCAATTCTTCTCGTCATAAGGGATATCACTCCACTCGCCTTCTTTATTACTTGCTGTACCTGCAAATTAACTTTTTATGACTAGCACTAGAACAGCTAGGTCCTTCTGCACCTCGGAATTCTGCAGTAGTTCCCCACTTAAGACAGACTTTGTGTTTTGATCTTCCTGCCAAAGTGAACAACTTCACATTTTTTTACATTATACTCCATCTGCTAGAATTTTTGCCGACTCACTCAACCTCTGTATATCGGTCTTTAAGCTCTATATGCCCTTTTCACAAATTATGTTCCTACCTATCTTTCTCTCATCTGCAAATTTAGCTACTATGCCATCGCTCCCCTCATCGAAGTGATTGATATAAATTGAAAAATTTTGAGGCCCGAACACAGACCCCTGTGGGACTCCACTCGTCACATCCTGCCAATCAGAAAACGACCCATTTATGCAGACTCTATGTTTCCTGCCAGCCAGCTAATCTTCTATCCATGCTAATATATTACCCCCTACACCGTGAGCTCCCACTTTGCACAATAACTTTTTAGATGGCACCTTGTCAAATGCATTCTGGTAATCCAAGTACAGTACATCAGCGGGCTCCCCTTTATCCACTGCGCATGTCACTCCTTCAAAGAACTCAATAAATTGGAGAAACATAATTTCCCTTTCACAAAACCATGCTGACTATCCCCGGATTACCTTGAGTTTTTCTAAGTGCCCAGCTACAACCTCCTTAATGATCGATTCTAACAGCTTCCCCATGACAGACGTCAAGCTAACGGGGCCTATAGTTACCTGTTTCCTGCCTCCCCACCCTTTTGAATGGAGGGGTTATACATAATATTTTCCAGTCTGATGGAATCTTTCCAGAATCAACTGATTCTTTCAAAATTAACACCAACACATCTACTACCTCTTTAGCCACCTCTTTTAAGACACAAGGATGAATCCGAACAGGACCTGGGGACTTATCAGCCCGCAGTTCCATCACTTTGCTCAGTACTGCTTTTCTGGTGATTGTAATTTCAGCAGTTCCTCTCTTCCTTCCACCTCCTGATTTGCAGATTTTCCTGGAATGTTTTGTATATCCTCTATACTGAACATAAAAGTAAAATATGTGTTCATTTCATTGCCTACTTCCTCATTGTCTACGATTAACTCTCAATTCTCACTCTCCAGAGGACAACATTCATTGTACTTGCTCTTTTCATTTTTAAATACCTGTACATACTCTTGGTATTCGTTTTTACATTTCCAGCTAGCCTCCTTTCATGCTATAATTTATTCCTCCTGATTAACCTTGAAGCCATGCTCTGCCATTCTTGATATTTTGACCAGCCTCTCATCTTTGCACACTTATATGCGTTTTCATTAAGTTTGATGGCTTCCTCAACTTCCTCAGTTAACCACGAATGGTGGGTCCTCCCCTTCGAATTTTTCTTTACAGTAGGCATATACATATTCTGAGTATTCTGAAATATCCCAATCAATCGCTGCCACTGCTTATCTATTGATCTGTCAGCAAGCCGAGTAGCCTAGTTCATACAGCCAGTTCAGCGTTCATGCAAACATAGTTGTCCTTCATTAAGTTTAAAATACTAGTCTTAGACCAACTGCTCTCGCTTTCAAACTGGATGCAAAATTCAATCATATTATAGTCACTGCGATCCAGATGTGCCTTTACTCTGGGTCATTAATTATTCCTGTCACATTACACAATGCCAAGTCTAATATAACCTGCTCTCTGGTCGGTTCCAGATAGATATACAGACGGATAGATAAACATACAGACAGACAGATAGTAAGACAGATAGATAGTAAGATAGATAGATTGATAGATAGTTGGATAATAAATGCAAAACACTGCAGATGCTGGAAATCTGGAATAAAAACAAGAAATGCTGGAAATAATCAGCAGGTCTGGCAGCATCTGTGCAGAGAGAAGCAGAGTTCACGTTTCAGGACAGGGACTCAGCAAAGGACTCAATTTTATCCCTTACGCCCCCACCTCAATGAATTCCCAGTTCGGCATGAAGTTGAGCTCCTCTTCCGTCGCCTTCACCTCCGGGGTCACTTCTTTGACCAGGAGCCCCCACCACTCACCCCCTCCCCCCCACGACCAACGGGCCTATCCACCCGCCTCCAGCATTCCCCGTCTACCTGGATGCCTCCCTCTGGCGTCTTACCCGCTCTTGATCTTTTCATTGACCCCCGTCAATGAGATATTAGTCGTATCAATTTCTCTGACCCCTCACTCACTCCAACCTGCACCCCTCTAAACTTGCAAGACTCCGTTCGCTCACGTCTAACCCCGACATTGACATCAAACATGCAAATAAGGGTGTGCTGTCGTTGTCTGTCGTACCGTCCTCTCCCTTGCCCAGGCTCAGTGTCAACTCTCAGACACTTCTTCCTGCCTCCCCCTGGACCATGACCCCACCACAGAACATCAAGCTACTGTCACTGATCTCATCTCCTCTGGAGATCTTCCCTCCACAGCTTCAAACCTCATAATCTGGAAACTCCGGACAGCCCGCTTCTACCTCCTTCACAAAATCCACAAACTGAACTGTCCTGGTAGACCCATTGTTTCAGCCTGTTCCTGCCCCACTGAATTTATTTCTTCCTATCTTGACTCTATTTTTTCTCCCCTGGTCCAGTCTCTTCCCAACTACATCCGTGACTCTTCTGATGCCCTATGTCATTTTGACAATTTTCAGTTTCCTGGCCCCAACCGTCTCCTCTTCACTATGGACCTCCAATCTCGCTACGCCTCCATCACCCACCAGGAGGGTTTCGGGGCTCTCCGCTTCTTCCTTGAAGAGAGCTCCAAGCAATCCCCATCCACCTGCACAGGGTTTAAATTATACAATCATGATTGGACTGGGAATAGAATAAAAAAAAACGGATTTCAACTGGAATCAGGAGTGGATTAAGAAGTTGATAAAATAAGAGGATTAAATTAAACATGAGTAATAACAGGTTTATAATAAATCAGCCCCCCCCGCCCTTTCCTGTAAATATTGATGAGGACAGTAACAAATTGCAGGAGGTCTTTTATCAACATTGTGGTTAATGTCTGTTTTTTGGACTGGAGGGAGGTCGACAGTGCTGTTCCCCAAGGTTCAGTACGAGGACCATTGCTGTTTCTTATCGGCATTAATGACTTAGACTTCGGGCTTCAGGCCACTGTGTTGACATTTGCAGAAGTCATGAAGCGTGGAAGTTTAGTGAAGGGTGAGGAAAATAGTAATAGAATTCAAGAGGGCATTGACAGGGTGGTGGGATGGGCAGAAAAAAAACAACAACTTGTATTTATATAGCGCTGCCGTTAATGTATTAAAACATCTCAAGAAGCTTCACAAGTGCTTTATGTAACAAAATAAGACACAGAGTCACATAAGGAGAGTGGATGTAAGAGGACCAAAAGCTGAATCAAAAAGGGGGGTTTTAACGAGTGTCTTAAAGGCAGAAAGTGAGGTGGAGAGGTGAGGAGAGGTGTGGAGAGGGTATTACAGAGTTTAGGGCCCAGGCAACTGAAGGAACAACCACCAATGGTGAATAGATTAAACTCAGAGTCCACTAATAGATGAACACAGATATCTTACTGTCTGGTGGGGAAGAGGAGATTACAGACATTGTGGACTGGACATGTGTAGGAGGAGGTGCTCCCAAGGCCAGGCCAGAAAGGCGGGGGCAACACCAGCTGGAATTCTCGTACCACCCCCAGGTCCTGGAGCGATCCTGCATTATATTTTCCTGTCTCAGTCTACCACGCCAGGATCCTTGCCCCTTTAAATATGAGAATCCCACCTCCATGAGCTGCTGACCAATAAGACTATTGGTAGTTCAGCAGTATCGGCACCTTCAAAGGGAAAGTTATCCACTGTCAGTACTGCAGGGCTCTTGCACCCAGGCCCAGCGCTGGAACGTGGACCCAGGGAGGATGAGACGGGGTCACTGAGTCCAGTCTGAAGGCCACAGCGAGTGGGATTGGAGGAATGGTCAGAAATTCCAGGAGATAAGGGATGGGTGTTTCATTATTTACCGGCTGGGACCGTCCTTAGGCCACCGATTGCCCAAAGAGGAGGGAGCCTCACACCAAGCCCGCAGAGAGTGTGCTCCGTTTTGCAAGGCACGGTCCCCACGTGAGGCATAATCACCCACACCGCCCCCACCACTGGTTAGGTTCCAGTCATGGCGGAAAGGGGCCTCAAATAGCTGCTTAAGGGCCACATTTGTCTTCTGGGTAGGAAGGTCATCATCGGCCAAACCCCCTCCCCAGGCAAGATCACTTGGCAATGGGGCAATGGCAATGCCTCTTCCCCCGCAATGCATCACGATTGTCTGTGTCCCCACCAACGACCTCAACTTATGAGGCCCATAAAATCCAACACAGGGAGTGGTGAGGCCTTGGAGACATTTGAAAACAAGGATGATAACTTTGAAATCAAGATGTTTCTTAATCGACAGTCAATGTAGATTAGCGAGCTCAGGGGTAATAGGTGAACAGTGTGAGTTAACACATCAGCAGCAGAGTTTTGGATGACCTGACGTTTATAGACATTAGAATGTGGGAGATCAGCAGAAGGGTATTGGAATGGTCAAGTCTAGAGGTAAGGAAGGCATGAATGAGTGTTTTGAGCAGCGGAGCTGAGACAGGGGCGAAGACAGACGATGTTACAGAGGTGGAAATAGGCAATCTTTGTTAAAGGGCACATATGTGGTTGGAAATCATGTTTGAGAAATTGGCTAGATTTCTTTGAGTATATAGCAAGCAGTGTTGATACCGGGGAACCAGTAGATGTACAGTGTTTGGATGTCCGGAAGGATTCGATGAGGTTCCCCATAAAATATTGTTGCACAGGATGGGAGCTTGTGGTATTGGGGGTACTGTATTAGCGTGGATTGGAGATTGGTGAAATCACAGAAGGCAGAAAGTCGGGATTAATGAGTCTTTTTCAGGTTGGAAAGACGTATCTAGTGGAGTTCCACAAGGATCAGTCCTTGGGCCTCAACTATTTACACCCTATATTAATGACTTGGAGGAGGTGATGGCATGTAATACATGCAAACTTGCTGACGATACAAAAATCAGTGGGAGGGCATGTTGTGATGAGGACATAAGGAATATGCAAGGGGATATAGTTAGGTTGAGTGAATGGGCAGAAACTTGGGAGATGGAGTTTAATGTCGGAAAGTGTGAGATCTCGCACTTCAGTCGGAATAATCAAAAGCCAGACCATTATTTAAATGGAGAGAGACTTCCAAAAAGTGCAGCATATAGGGATTCGGGTGTTCTTGTGCATGAAACATAAAAAGTCAGCATACAGTGCAGCAAGTAATTAAGAAGGCAAATGGAATTTTGGACTTTATTGCTGGGGGGTTGGAGTTTAAAAATAGGGAATTCTTTTGAGAACTGCACAGGGTGTTGGTAAGGCCACACCTGGAGTAATGTGTACAGTTTTGGTCCCTGTATTTAAGAAAGGATATACTGGCATTGGAGGCAGTTCAAAAAAGAATCACTAGGCTGACTCTTTGGATGAAGGGATTGACGTATCAAGAATGGCAAAAAGGTAGGTCTTTTTCATTAGACTTTACAAGAATGAGGGGTAACGTTACTGAAACGTGCAAGATTCACAGGGGGCTTGACAGGTTAGATGTTGAGAAAATATTTCTACGACTGGGGGAATCTCGAACTGGGGGACAGAGTTACAGAATAAGGGAACACTCGTTTAAAACTGAGATGTGAAGGAATTTCTTCTCTCAAAGGCTGATGAATGACTGGAGTTCTCTACTCCAGAGAGTTGTGGAGGCAAGGTCACTGAAAGTATTTATATAGGAGGTAGATAGATTTTTGAAATATTGGGAAGTTGAGGGCTTTGAGGAGCTGGAATGAAAGAGGAGTTGAGGTCTGGGGCAGATCAGCCATGATCTTATTGAATGTCGGGGTAGGTTTGAGGGACCGAATGGCCTGCTCCTGCTCATATTTCTTATGTCCTTACGTTCTTATGAAGTTCATCCCGGTGTTAAATATGTCACAAAGGTGTGAATAGTCTGGTTGATTCTCGCACAGTTGCCAGGAAGAGGGATGGAGTAGGCAGCTAGGGAATGGAGTTTGGAGTGGGGACTGAAAGCAATAGCTTCAATCTTCTCAAATATTAATCAGCACAGCAAATGTGTGAGGTAGGAACATAAAGTGATGAACATACTCAACAATTCTGGCAGCATTTGTGGGGATAGAAGCAGAACTAATGTTTCAGGTCTGTGATCTGTCATCAATTCTGAGTATTTCCAACACTTTTATTTTTTAGTTCAGATTTCCAGCATCCACAGTATTTTGCTTCTGTTATAGATGTTAAAGGGACTACATTTTAGAAGGATGTATGCGCAGAGACAATGCAAGCTACATGTTACAACTCTAAAGGGAGTGCAAGAACAGAGAGACCTGGCGAGTTTGTGTGTAAATCATTGAAGGTCACAGGACAGGTTAGCAAAGTTGCACAGAAAGCATATGGGATCCTGGGCTTTATAAATAGAGACATAGATAACCATAGAAACAAAGTTATGCTAAACTGATACAAAACAGTACGGCATGCCTCAGTGAATGTTGCATGGAGCAGCAAAATTTTAATCATACTGTACCAGCGATCTGGGATTTCAGTGACAAGAAGAGATTGGAAATGCTGGGATTGTTCTCTTTGGAGAAACGCAGGGTAAGGGGACATTTAATATTGAGATCAGGAAGGGTTTTAGATAGCGTAATTAAGGAGAAAGTGTTTCCAATGTCAAAAAGTCCAATATTCAGAAAACACAAACTGAAGGTAATTGGCAAAAACCATGAGGGAACTGAGGAGCATTTTCTTACACAACGAATTGTTGGGAGCTGGAATTCACTGCCTGTAAACATGGTGGAAGCAGATTCAATAATATCCTTCAAAAGGGAATCTATTGAAAACTTGAAAAGAAAAAAAAATGCTGGAGTCTGGGGATAGAGGACGAGAGGGGAACTAATTAGATAGCTCTTTCAAAGAAACAGCACTAACACGATGGGCCGAATAGACTAGTTCTGCCTTGCATCAACCTCTGATTCTATGAGCAAGAGACAGACAATAAAAAAATAGAGAGCGAGACACAGGTGAAAGAGAGAAATGATAATAGACACAGAGATAAAAAGATGTTTATGCTGCTTTTCAGGCCAAGGTATTGTGATTCATGATTTGTCCGTGCCAGATACTGTTGAGGCAGGTAACACACAAACTTCACAAACTTTGCAGCCTTATGTCCATTAATTCCACGTGCCGCTCAGGGTGACCCGTGATGCTGTCTGGCTGCACGATTAACAGGAACCTAATTGTGTCTAAAGCTCGTTCGTAACTTCTGGCATCACTGAGTGATTTCATTTTGATGCCATGTTCCTTGCTGATGTCCCTTCTTAACTCCCTCCATCCCTTCTTTCTGCTGTCTGGGATGATGCACGAGCTGCAGATGGCGGGACCATGGACCTCCTGCTTTCCATCCCACCCTCAATCCCTCAACCCCAACTCTCCCCTTCTTATTTTATACTTTCCAATGATAACCCAAAACTGCCAGCTTCCCAGTCACAGCAGCTCCAGGAGACAGAGAGAGCAGCGGCACAGCACTGATGGTGAAGCCCCATAAATTGGTCTGATGCTCACAGCCAACAGGTTAAATACTTAAACTGCCTCAAGCTTAAGGGCTGATATAGAGTCTGAATCTGCACCGGGTGTGTCATCGAGCACAAGTAAGCTGCAGCCAGGCCAAGGGGCAGGGGTTTGGGGGGATAGTGGGGGTGGTGGTGGAGGGGAGTCAGTTCATGTGTTATCTCACTGGAGGGCGAGGTCATAAACGAGCTATAACACACAAGAACTCAGATATGAAAATTGCTGGAGCAGCATACAGGAGAATGCTGATGGACATGTACACTGAGATACTGTGTCCATTGACAGGCCTTTCAGACAGTTTGTTTTCAGTCTCAAGGAACATGGAGGGATCCATCCCCAACATGGCACAGGACATTGCACAGAGCATGAAGCCCATTCTTTCTGCTGTGGACGAGGTCACTAACTCCATGACAGCACTCGTGGACCCAGCTATGATACAGCGTCTGGTGACCATTGCCTCATCTTCCACTGCAGTACAGGCAGCAGACACACAACGTCAGACTAAGGTCATGAGATCCATGCAGGATCAGAATGCTTCTATCATGGCTGTGGATGTCACTGCTCAAAGGGGTTTGCAGGCTCTCTTACAGTCCATCAATCTGTGATACAGTAGATTACTAGTATTTCTGAGTTGTCTCCCCGTGGAAGTGGCAGTGAACCGTGGAGCATGAACCTGCTGCCCTCTCTCAGGATGGCAGTATTTGTTCTTCCTTCACTGTCACTCCACCAGTGTCCCTGCTGTTACCCATCAGCCATCCCAGGCTGCTGCTTCTCATTTCGAGGCGGTGCAGTCTGAATCCGAGTCCTCAAGCACAGAGCTGCCAGAGTGCGTCCTGCAAGACCATGTGCAGTCTCTCCCAGTGAATGTAAGAAGCCTATCACCAGCCATGCTGCAGCCACTGGGGAAACACTGGAAGAACACGAAGCAAGTCGAGGAAACCAACAAGACAGGCATGAAGGGAATACACAAGTCTGAATAGTTCAGTTTTGTTTGTATAATTGAATGTGTTGTTTGATAAAGATGTTAATGAAAAATATCTGTTGGTGGCATTTTCTTTTACAGGGAGATGAATGATACAGAAGTTATATGGGGAATTTAATTATCCGAATATAGACTGTTAAAGCAGTAGTGCAGAGGGCAGAGAGGGGGAAGAGTCTCTAGAACGTGTTCAGGAAAATTTTCTGAAGCAGCATATTTCCAGTACAACGAGACGGGGTCGGAGGCATTGCTGGTCCGACTGTTTCTTAATAAGGTGGGCCAAGTGGATAGAATATGAGTGGGAGAACATTTATGGTACACTGATCATTGTATCATCTTTCGTATTAGGTTGGTTTGGAAAAGGACAAAGAACAATCTCAGGTCAAAAAAAAATCTGGGGGAAAGCCGAAGTCAATGGGGTAGGAATGGCTCTGGGACGAATAAATTGGACTCAAAGTTTGGCGGGAAAAACAGTAGCTGAACAAAAGGCGACCTTCAAAGAAGAGACAGTTCGGGCACAGTCAAGGTATTGGATAAAAAAAGAGATAGAGATGACAATGAAAAAGAGTAAAAGTGTGCTTATGACAGATGTCATGTAAATAATACAATGGAGAACCCACCCGGTATATAGGGTTCCAAGTGGAAGTGAACAAGAAAATAAGAAAAACAAAGTGAGAGAATGAAAAGAGACTGGCTAACACAATACGAAATTCCAAAACAATCTATAGGCACATAAATAGGAAACGTGTGGTAAAAGGTGGAGTAGCGTCGATTAGGGATCGAAAGGGTATTTACACATGGCAGTAGGGGGAATAGCTGTGGTATTAAATGAATACTTTGGATCTGTCTTTACCAAGGAGAAAGATGCTACCCAGGCCACGGCAAAAGAGGACACACTTAATACACTGGGATTAGAGTTAGAATTAGAATATTACAGCGCAGTACAGGCCCTTCAGCCCTCGATGTTGCGCCGACCTGGGATGATGTAAATTGATAGGGAGGAGATATTAACTTAAAATTGATAAAGCGCCAGGGCCGGATAAGATGCATCCATGGATTCTGAGGGAAGTGAGAGTGGAATATGCTGAGGCACTGGCCATAATTTTCCACTCTTTGTTATATTCTGGAGTGGTGCCAGCAGACTGGAGAATTGCAAACGTTACCCCCTTGTTCAAAGAAGGGTGTAAAGATAAGCCCAGAAACTGCAGGCCAGTCAGTTTATCTTCGTTGGTGGGGGAAATTCTAGAAAGAATGATGTGGGCCAAAATGAATAGTCACGGGGTCAAATGCTGATTAATTAAGTAAAGCCAGCAGAGATCATGATTGCTGGAGTTTTTAAAGAGGTAGCAGAGAGGCTTGTTGAGGGCAATGCTGTTGATGTGGTATACAAGGACTTTCATAAGGTGTTTGATATAGTGCCATACAACAGACATGTGAGCAAATTTATAGCGCCTGGACTAAAATGGATAGTAGCAATATGGATTCGAAAATGTCTGCATAATAGATAACGGAGAGTGTTGGTTAATGGATGTTTTTCGAGTTGGACGAATGCTTATAGTGGAGTGCCCCAGGTGCCCTTGCTTTTCCTGATATATATTTATGACGTAAACCTTGGTGTACAGGGTACAATTCTAAACTTTCCAGATTATTCGAAACTTGAAAGTACTGTGAATTGTAAGGGGATAGAACTTCAAAAGGACATAGACAGATTAATGGAATGGGTGGACACGTGGCAGATGAAGATCAGTGCAGAGAAATGTGAAGTGATTCATTTAGGCGGTAAGAACATGGAAAGACAATATAACGTAAAGGCAACAACTCTATAGGGGGTTCAGGAGCAGAGGGAGCTGGGTGTATATGCGCATAATTCATTGAAGGTGGCAGGACAGGTTGAGGGAGTGGTGAATGAGGCATACAGTATCCTGGGCTTTATTAATAGGGGCATCGAGTACAAGATAAAGGAAGTTATGTAAGACATTAATTCTTCCTCAGATGGAGTGTTGTGTCCAGTTCTGGGCGCCACACTTTAGGAATGATGTGAGGGCATTGGAGAGAGTGCAGAAAAGGTTCACGAGAATGGTTCCAGGGATGAGGAATTCTGTTATGAAGATGGATTGGAGAAGTTAGGAATATTTTCCTTGGAGAAGGGAAGGCTGAGAGGTGATTTGATAACTGTATTCATAATTATGAGGAGAGTGGACAGAGTAGATAGAGATAAACTGTTTCCACTTGTGGCAGGGTCCAAAACGAGAGAAGAAAGATTTAAAGTGATTGACAAACGAAGCAAAAGCAACATGCGGTAAAACGTTTTCACACAGCGAGTGGTTGGGATCTGGAATGCACTGCCTGAGAGTGTTACGGAGGCAGATTTAATCGAGCTTTTCAAAAGGGAATTAGACAGTTATATGAAACAGATGAATGTGCAGTGTTACAGGGGGACGATGGGGGAATGACATTCGGTGAATTGCTCATTTGGAAAACTGGTGCGGCCAGGATGTGGAGAATAGCCTCCTTCTGTGTTGTCATCATTCTGTGATTCTGTGATTCTTTTATTGCAGGATTGTGGACAAGGGGACACGGTGATGGGGCGTCTCAGATGGACGTAATGGTGGGAAATAGGGATCCATGACGGTAAAGGGAAGTTGCCCTATTGGAACCCAAGTCTTAGCAGACACTGTCCTGTGCTGGTAGAAGGCATCCAGGAAATATCCTTTATTCTTCCTCTTCCTCCCCATCCTCCTCCTCCTCGTACTCATGATGTGGCCTCCAGATTCCTGTTGGCAATGCCTGTGTCCCCATGATGGTGATGATCTGAAGGATGCAGAAGAACATCATGAATTGGATACCTGCTCCAGTGTGTACTGGAGGGCTCCCTCCGAGCGGTTCAGACATTGGAGCATTGCTTCTTCACACAGATGGCCTGCTCCACGATGTTCCTGGTGGCTTCATTGCTCACGTTATACACGAATAATTTTATGTCGTTGGTGGGTGGCAGTGGTGGAGATTGGTTGTTTGTGGGTTGTAGAATTATGAGCCGTGTATGGAGGGTTAAACATCTTCCTCCCAGGAGCCATATTCCGGTTCTGCACGGAGGCCCGAAGATATTGGGACCAGCTGACTGCTTCAGTCTGAAGGTATCGTGACTGCTGCCAGGATCGTGGACATTCACCAACATGATATACTGGGCATGCTCACACACCAACTGTACATTAATGGAGTGAGAGTTTTTTTTTCTGTTTTTATACCTCTCCCTGTTGATATGGGGGCTCGGCAGTGCCAAGTACACCATCAGGAATCCCGCTATCCTGATACTCCCTGCTGATGGAGGAAATAACGACATAGACAGCCACCCCCACTTCACAGATGCATCAATGGAAAACATACAATCGACAAACGACAAAACGACACGCCCGTTATTCTTGCGCTGAGGATGATGTGCATCACCTGGAACAGAACATAGATAGGCGAGCACTGTGGGCAGAGAGGTATCAGAAGGAATTTAATACAGGCAAGCGTCAAGTGATGCATTTTAGCAGAGGAATAGGGAGAGGCAATATATACTTAATGGCACCGTTCTAAAGTTTGTGTCGGAACAGAAGTACCTGGAATGCATGTGCATCGATCTTTGTAGGTGGCAGGACATATTGAAAAAGTGGTGAGCAAAGCATATGGGATCTTGAAATTCATAAACGGACACAAAAGCAGGGACGTTATGATGGACCTATATAGAGCTATGGTTAGGCCCCAGCACGAGTATTGCATCCAGTTCTGGTAACCACACTTCAGGAAAGATATGAAGTTCCTTGAGATGGTGCAGAGGAGATTTAACAGAATGGTTCCAGGGATGGACGATATTAGCTACAAGGTTAGGTTGGAGCATCTGGGGTTGATCTCCCTCCAGCAAATGAGATTAAGGGGAGATATAATAGCGGTGTAGAGGATTATGACAGATTTAGATAAGTTAGATAAGTAAAAACCGTTTCTATTAACTGATGGAGCAACGACTAGAGACACAAACTGCAGTTTTTATTCGTTCATGGGATGTAGGCGTCGCGGGCTAGGCCAGCATTTATTACCCATCCCTAAATGCGTTTGAGGAGGTGGTGGTGAACTGCCTTCTTGAACCGTTGCAGTCCATGTGGGGTAGGTACACCATCAGTGTGTTAGGAAGGGAGCTCCAAGATTTTGAGCCAGTGAAAGTGAAGGAACGGTGATGTAGTTCCAATTCATGATGGTGTGTGGCTTGGAGGGGAACCTGCAGGTGGTGGTGTTCCCATGCATCTGCTGCCCTTGTCCTTCTAGTTGGCAGAGGTCAGGGGTTTGGAAAATGCTCGATAAGGAGCCTTGGTGAGTTGCTACAGTGCATCTCGGAGATGTTACACACTGCCGCCACTGTGCGTCGATGTTGGAGGGAGTGAATTTATGTGGATGGTGTGCCAGTCAAGCGGGCTGCTTTATACTGGATGGTGTCGAGCTTCTTGAGTGTTGTTGGATCTGCAGCCATCCAGGCAACTTGAGAGTATTCCATCACACTCCTGACTTGTGCGTTGTGGATGGTAGACAGGTTTTGGGGAATCAGGAGGTGAGTTACTCACCGCAGGATTCCGAACCTCTGATCTGCCCTTGTAGCCACTGTTTTTATATAATTACCTCCGTCCAGTTTCTGGTAAATGGTAACTCTTAGGATATAGATGGTGGAGGATTCAGCGATCGTAATGCTATTGAATGCCTCGGGGAGATTTTCAGATTCTCTCTTGCCAGAGTAAAAGATGCAGGGAAATATGTGGAAGATCTTTTATTTATGCAGCGAGTGGTAATAACCTTGAACTCACTGCCCACGATTGTGGTGGAAGTGTAGACAAACAATGATTTCAAAAGGAAATTGGATGGGCACTTGATGGAAATGGACTGGCAGAGCTATGGGGATCGAGCGGGGGAGTGGGACTGAATGGGTTATTCGCCAGATAACCTGCATGGACTCGATGGGAGTAATGGCCTCTTTATGTCCTTTTTATGACTATGCCCCTGTCACTGTCTGTGAATCTATGTTGGATATAACGACCTCTAACGTCTGGAAGATCTGGATGCATAGAAATTCAATGAAACTGTGACCTTAACGGCCACTGACAGCTGCGTCCTCACACTGATGTGAGGCTCCAGGTCGTGTTGCAGGATGTGACATAGCCTGTGACCACCTCCTTATTGAATCGGAGTCACCGCACACACTGCTCCTGGGTTCGGTGCAGGTAGGAAAAATGCTCTTGGTAAACCCCCGGTGAGTAGGGCAGAGACCTCCCCCCAACCCTTTGCAAGAACATCCCCTCTCTGCAGCCTCTGCTCCATTTGTTGCTCATGTTACAGACCCAGAGATATTGCAACCACAGTCCCGACAGCTCGTCCACAGTTGGGTCACCAATTCCTGTGTCCTCCCTGAATGTCTGCAGCAGCTCAAAACACAACCTCCAGAAAACCATCCACAGCACCTCCACTTACGTTACAACAGCAGAACTAAGTCAAAAGCCCCTCACCTGTAAGCTGGAAGTCTGGTCCTTTTAAATAACACGAGAGGGGGTAACTCGTGCTGCTGAATGTATGGTCAGCAGAGAGTGACGAATACAGGTGGTCAGTGGACATGCGGAGACCACGTTTCAAAGACGTACATCAAAGCTGTCAGAATGGTAGGTTTATGTCTCATTCAAACTCCTCCGAACACTAACACCACATTCTCGGTATGTCCAGGCTGGAGCGATGCCCATCATGGGTACTGTGCAGGCCGAGATCGAATTGTCTGTTTTCACAGATCCCATTATTTTATGGATCAAGGCTTCTATAGTGTTTGCATCAGCAGTGCTGTAGAGCCAAAGATCACAATCGAAGAAGATAGAGAGGGAACGAAAAACACTTTAAAAAGGGTCAGTGCAGAAGTAGCCGACTGCTTATCTTGCACTGTTTTATTGAACCAGGCTTCCATAGTGTCAGCTCCAGTGGTGCCATTGAACCGCAAATCATGGCCAGTGTCGGATCCAGAGGGAAAGAGATTAGCCAGGAATATCAACAGCAGCAAGCAAGGCAGAATAAATGATAAGAACAGTAATGCAGTTAAACATGGTTTATGAAATTAATAGATATATAGAGAAACTTACCAGGGACACTAATCATAGCCAACATAGGATAGTAAATGAACTGAATCAACAGAAGTGTGAGTTTGATCCGAGTGTCTAATGATAGCACATCATAAAATGTAGAAAGAATGTACTGGTTCCAGGAGAAACCCCTGCCCATTGTTGCAACATTCCAATCTATTATTGTCAGATTTCGACCCATTGTTGTAACGTTACAATCTATGGTTCTCAGATTCTGACCCATTGCTGTAACAGTACAACTAATGTTCTCAGATTCTGAGCTATCCTTTCCCTCGCTCTGGAGCTGCTGATTCCTGTTAGTGCTGGGGTGATATTCATGCTGACACTATGGCACAACACACTGAACGGAGGTCCTTATTAATAGAAGATGGTCCATGGAGACTGGCATTAATTACAGTCACTGAACAAACAAGTTCAGTTGACCCTCTTCCATCCATAATAACGTAGAATATTTTGCGCCATAATCCCAGTCCGGATGGGATGTATGAGAGAAAAAATGGTGGAAATAGTGAAGGCACTGGCCAGAATCTTTCAATCCTTCTGGAATATGAGATGGTACCAGGGGACAGGAGGGTTACACATGTTGTAACCTGTTTCAAAAAAAAAAAAACGAGAGATGCGGCAAACCCTGTAATTCCTAACCAATCAGTCCAACGTCACTACTGGATACATTTCCAGAGGTCACAACCCAGGAGAAAATAATTCGTTGTTTGGATAAACATGGGATAATTACTGGCAAGCGGAAAATATATGTTAATATCATATCATGTCTGCAAATATTAACAAGCACAGCTGATATGTATGCAGTGCCTTTAACACAATAAAACACCGCAAGGCTTTTTCACAGGAGCATTTTCAAACAAAGTATGACACTGAGACACAACAGGAGATATTAGGTTAGATGACAAAAAGCTTGGTCAAAGAGGTAGGGTTTAAGGAGTGTCAGAAAGGAGGAAAGTGAAGTGGGGAGGCAGAGAAGTGTAGAAAGGATAGTACAGAGCTTGGGGCCGAGGCAGGTGAAGACAAAGCTGCCAATGATGCAGTATTAAAATCACGGATGCACTACAGGTCAGAATTCGAGGAGCGCAGGTATTTCGGGGTTTGTTGGGCTGGAGGAAATTACAGAGACAGGGAGGCGCGAAATCAAGGAGGGAGTTGCACACAAGGATGGAATATTTTCAAATCAAGACATGGCTTGGCTGGGAGCCAATGTAGGTCAACGATCGTGTAAAGAGATTTGGAGTGTGTTAATACAAGAGCAGCACAGATTGTATGACCTCAAGCATGTGTGAGATAATCCAGGAGTGTGTTAAAATCTTGACTGGAATGCTAGTCTTAGTAATGGGGCCATGAAACTATCATTGATTGTTGTAAAACACTATCTTGTTCACTAACGTCCTTGAGGGAAGGAAATCCTTACCTGGTCTTGCCGACATGTGACTCCAGACCCACAGCAATATGATTCACTCTTAAATGCCATCTGAAATGGCCTAACAAGGCATTCAGTTCTCAAGAGCTATTAGGGATGAGCAACAAATGCTGGCCTTCCCAGCGGCGCTCACATCCCATGAGAGAATAAAAATGAAGGAAAACAGTCAAGTCTAAAGGAAAGAAAAGCATGAATGAGGGTTTCAGTAGTAGCTGAGCTGAAACAGGCGCGAGGTGGGGCGCTATTACTGAGGTGAAAATACGCAGTTGTCGTGATGGCACGAATATGTAGTTGGAAGCTCATTACTTGGTCCGTAATCTCAGACTATTACACGGGAGAGGGATGGAATCGGAAACAATGGAATGGAGTTTGGACTGGAAAGTGAGAATAATGGGTTCAGTATTCCCAATCTTTAATTGGAAGAAATTTCTGCTCATCCAGTACTGGATGTCGGATAAGCAGTCTGATAGAAACATAGAAATAGTGAAAACAGGAGCAGGGGTAGGCCAATCGGCTTTTGGAGCCTGCTCCGCCATTCATTATGATCATGGCTGACCATCCAACTCAGTAACATGTTCCTGCTTTCGCCCCATACCCTTTGATCCCTTTACACCCAATAGCTACATGTACCTCCTTCTGGAAAACGTACAATGTTTTGGCCTCAACTGCTTTCTGTGGTAGCGAATTCCAGAGGCTCACCACTCTTTGGGTCAAGAAATGTCTCCTCATCTCAGTCCTAAAAGATTATCTCCTATCCTTAGAGTCATAGAGTCGTACAGCATAGAAACAGGCCCATCGGCCTACCACGTCCATGCCGACAATCATGCCTGTCTATCGCACCTGCCTGCATTAATTCCATAATCCCTCCATGCCTTGCTCATTCAAGTACCTGTCCAGATGTAGCTTAAATGGTGCAACTGTTCCTGCCTCCAACACCTCCTCGGACAGCTCATTCCAGATACCCACTATTCTTTGTGTGAAAAAATTACCCCTTTGATCCCTTTAAACATCCTCCCTCTCACCTTAAAGCTATGTTCTCTAGATTTAGTCCCCCCTACCATAGGAAACAAACTCTGGCTATCTACCCTATCTATGCCTCTCATAATTTTATATGCCTCTATCATGTCCCCTTTCAGCCTCCTTCCCTCCAGGGAAAACAGGCCCAGCCTATTCAATCCCTCTTTATAACTCAAGCCCTCGAAATCAGGCAATATCCTTGTGAATCTTTTCTGCACCCTCTCTAGCTTAATCACATCTTTCATGTAGTGTGGCGACCAGAACTGCATGCAGTACTCCAAATGCGGCGTAAACAACGTTATGTACAACTGTAACATGATGTCCCAACTCCTGTACTCAATGCCTCGGCCGATGAAGGCAAACATACCATACGCCTTTTTCACCACCCTGTCTACCTATGTTGCCACTTTCAGGGAACTATGCACACGCACCCCAAGTTCTCTCTGCTCAACAACACTCCCCAGGCCCTGCCATTCACCGTGTATGTCCTGCCCTGTTTTAACTTCCCAAAATGCATCACTTCGAGCGTGGCTGCGTTAAATTCCATTTGTCAATCCCTTGCTCACTTTCCCAGTTGATCTATCTCCTGGTGTAACCATAGACAACCTTCTCCACTGTCCACTATACCACCAATTTTGGTGTTATCTGCAAACTTACTAATCATGCCCCCAACATTCACATCCAAGTCATTAACATATATGACAGACAACAGAGGGCCTAGCACCAATTCCTGCGGCACGCCTGGTCACCAGTCTCCAATCTGAAAAACAAAACTCCACTCCGACCCTCTGCCTCCTCTCACCAAGCCAATTTTGTATCCGATTGGCTATCTCACGCTGGATCCCACGTGTTCAAACCCTCCGGACAAGACTACCATGCGGGAGCATGTCAAAGGGCTTGCTAAAGTCCATGTGGAGAACGTCGACCGCACTGCCCTCGTCAATCCTCTCAGGCATCTCCTCAAAAAACTCAGTCAATTTCGTAAGACATGATTTCCCACGGACAAAGCCATGCTGACTATCCCTAATCAGACCTTGCCTTTCCAAATGCATATAAATCCTGTCTCTCGGAATCCCTTCCAATAACTTTCCCACCATTGATGTCAGGCTCACCGGCCTGTAGTTCCCTAGTTTTCTGCTGCCCTTCTTCAATAAAGGCAGATATTAGCTATCCTCCAGTCTTCCGGTACCTCACACGTGGCTAACGATGATACAGAAATCTCTGCCATGGCCCCAGTAATCTCCTCCCTTGCTTTCCATAGCATCCGAGGATACAACTGGTCAGGTCCTGGGGATTTATCCACCTTTATGCGCTTCAGAACATCCAACGGCTCCTCCTTTGTAATGTTGATATGCTCCAGGATATCTTTGTTCCCTCCCTTGAACTCATTAGCTTCCATGATCTTCTCCATGATAAATACAGATGAGAAGTACGCATTTCAGACCTCGCCCATTTGTCTTGGCTTCACACATAGATTACCACCTGCTCTCTCCCGAGCTTCCCTTTTACTGTTTATATACTTATAGAATCTTTTAGGATTCTTCTTTATCTTATCTGCCAGGGAAATCCCATGGCCCCTTTTCGCCCTCCTAATTCCCTTCTTACGTGCACTCCTACATCCCCTATACTCCTCGAAGGACTCACTTTATCCCAGCTGCCTATATCTGACATATGTCTCCCCCTTTGTCCTGAACAGAACTTCAATATCCCTCGTCAACCAGTGTTCCATAAACTTGCCAGCCTTGCCCTTCCATCTAACAGGAACATGTCGTGCCTGAACTCTTCTTATCTCACTTTTAAAAGCCTCCCACTTGCCAGACGTCCCTTTACCTGTAAACAGCCTCCCCCATTCAACTTTTGAGAGTTCCTGTCTGATACCATCGAAATTAGCCTTCCCCCAATTTAGGACTTCAACTTGAGGACCAGTCCTATCCTTTTCCATAACTATCTTGAAGCTAATAGATTTATCGCCACTGGTCCCAAAGTGCTCCCCCACTGACACATCAACCACCTTCCCAGCCTCATTTCCTAAGAGGAGTTCGAGTGTAGCCCCTTCTCTAGCAGGGCCATCCACATACTGCTTCAGAAAGCTATCCTGGATACACTAAACAAATTCTTCCCCTTCTGATCCCTTAGCACTAAGGCAGTCCCAGTCAATACTAGGGAAGTTAGAATCACCTACTATTACAACCCTATAATTCCTATAACTATCTATGATTTCCCTACATATCTGCTCCTCTCCATCCCTCTGAATATTGGGGGGGCCTATCGTAAAATCCAACCAAAGTGATAATGCCTTTCTTCTTTCTAAGTTCTACCCATATGGCCTCGTTGGACATTCCCCGGGATATCCTCTCTAAATACTGCCGTGATGTCCTCCCTAATCAATAGTGTAACTGCCCCTCCTCTTTTACCTCCACTTCTGTCACGCCGGAAGGATTGGTACCCCGGAACTTTGAGCTACCAGTCCTGCCCATCCCTCAATCACATTTCCATAATAGCTATAATATCTCATTCCTATGTACAGAACCATGCTTTCCCTATCGCTGACTCTGTGCAGCAGAGCTCTGATGCCACGGACCTGGCTGTTGCTGCTTTCCCCTGGCAGTTCCCCCAACAGTATCCAAAGTGGTATATCTGTTTGAGTGGGGGATGACCGTAGGGGAATTCTGCACTACTTGCCAGCGCCCACCGCTTCGCCTGGTGGTCACCCATCATTTTTTCTGCCTGTGCTGCCATTACCTGCGGTGTGACCACCTCTCTAAATGTGCTATCCACGGCGTCCTCAGCATCGCGTAGGCTCCACAGTGAATCCACCCGTCGATCCAGCTCCGTAATGCCAGTAACAACAGATGGATACACTTTCTGCACACATGGTCATCATGGACAATGGAAGCGTCCGTGATTTCCCACATAGATCAGGAGGAGCATGTCACAGGGCTGAGCTCTCCTGTCATGACTTACCCTTAGATTAATCAGTTACTCCCTTAATTTAAAAATACTAACAACACTAGGGCCTTGTTCTATCAATGCAATCTAAAGTCCTTACTGAGCTTTTCCTGAATTTAAAAAAAAACACTTTTAGTGATACTCACCTTATCACCAGAGGTTTTTTTCAACAAAAAAATACTTTCCCCTTTTTTTCCAAAATACTTTAATGCACTAACAGCAGTGACTCACCAACCAATCAGCTAGCAGCTCTCCTCTGATGTCACTGTGCACTTTGTTTTCATTTTTTTCAAAACTCCGGCACGCTAGAAGAGCTCCTCTCCGCTCCCCTCCCGGAAGGTAAGAGACTGGGCCTCGATCCTCGGGCTCCATTTATAGGCTCCGCTCTCGGCGTTCTCCCCACTTGGACAACCGGTTTTGTATTGCTCGATCTGTTCGAAATCTATCCATTTTGCACGGTGACAGTGCCACACAAGACAATAAGGGATATGTTCCATGTGAAGGCGGGACTTCGTCTCCCCAGGGGCTGTACGGTGGAAACTCCGACTAATGCTGTCATGGACACATGCATCTGTGGTAGGCAGATTGGTGAAGACTGCTGCATACCGTGTCTAGCAGCTATGTCCTTTAGGACTCGGCCAGCTCCGTCAGTTGTATTGTTACTGAGCAACTCTTGGTCACGGATATGGAAGTCCCCCACCCAGCATTCAGTCTCCGCCCTTGCCACCCTCAGTGCTTCCTCCAATGGGTGTCAACATGGAGGAGTACTGATTCATCAGCTGAGGGAGGTGTGTAGGTGGAAATTAGCGGGAGATTTCCTTGCCCATGTTTGGCCTGATGCAATGAGATTTCATGGGGTCTGGAGTCGATATTGAGGACTCCCCGGGCAATGCCTTCCGACTGCATGCCACTGTGCTGCCAACTCTGCTGGGTCTGTCCAGCCAGTGGGGCAGCACATACCCAGGGATGGTGATGGCAGTGTCGTTGACATTGTCTGCAAGGCATGATTCTGTGAGTATGACTACATCAGGCTGTTGCCTGACTAATCTGTGGGACAGCTCTCCCACCTTTGCCACGAGCCCCCAGATGCTGCCCTTGTCCTTCTAGTTGGTAGTGGTCGCGGGTTTGGAAGGTGCTTTCTAAGGAGCCGTGGTGAGTTGCTGCAGTGTACCTAGTAGATGGTACACACTCCTGCCGCTGTGCGTCAGTGGTGGAAGGAGCGAATGTTCGTCTATGGGGGGGCAAATCAAGCGTGATGCTTTGTCCTGGATGGTGTTGAGCTTCTTGAGTGTTGTTGGAACTACACCCATCCAGGCAAGTGGGGAGTATGCCAACACACTCCTGACTTGTGTCTTGTCGAAGGTGGACAGGCTTTAGGGAGTCAGGAGGTGAGTTACTTGCCACAGGATTCCTAGCCTCTGACTAGCTCTTGCAGCCACAGCATTTCTATGTCTGCTCCAATTCGGTTTCTGGTCAATGGTAACCCCTGGGATATTGATAGTGGGGGATTAAGAGATCGAAATGCCATTGAATGTCAAGCGGAGATGGTTAGATTTCTCTCTTGCTGGAGATGGAGATGGACTGTCCGCAGGTTGGACTCATCCCTCGAGCAAAGGAAAATGGTTGTGGTTGTTGGAGGTCAATAGTCTGAGCACTAGAACATCACTGCAGGAGTTCCTCAGGGTAGTTCCCTGGGCTCAACCAGCTATTCATCAATTACCTTCCTTCAAACATCAGGCCTGAAGTGCGGATGTTCGCTGATGATTGCAAGATGTTCAGCACCGTTCCTAACTCCTCAGATACTGAAGGAGTTCGTGTAGAAATGCAGCAAGATCTGGACAATATCCAGGCTTAGGCTGATAAGTGATAAGCCACACAAGTGGTAGGCAATGACCATCTCCAACAAGAGAGAATCACACCACGTTTCTCGCTCCATGGAGTTTGCCAGACCTGCTGAATATTTCTAGTATGTTCTGTTTGCATTTTAGATTTGCAGCATCTGCAGCACTTTGCCCTTGTATAGAAGGTTAAATGCTGGACTGACTGAGAGATTCCCTTACCTGTGACAGGCAGCACGGAATTCAATTATTTCATAGCAATAATTGGGAATGAGTCCACTGAAAAATCAGTGGAACAAATAATCTCAATCGTCGCTAAGTTAACAATAAAAAAAGGGAAATTATCATGAAATGATACATCAGGATTGGGAAAAAAACAACACTGTGAAAGAGTTTGGGATGACATTTGTACATTTGTTACCACATTCATTGATGGATCTAATTATGGTACTATTGACAGGGCTTTCTGCTGAAGACATGGTGATGTTTTTTATTGGCGTGCCGCACATCACAGCTGCATGCTTTGAAGTCGGCAGCCTGCCTACACTGAGAGGCTGCCGCAGAGCTCCCACGATATTCCCCTGCAGGCTCATTAGTTTCACTGCAGCGAGCTCCCCTTCATATTATGTGAGAGAAGCGGGACATCCGGCACAGTGAGGAACCTTTTGTCAGCATTTCTGTGCTATGTGAAAAAACAAGTGATGGAAATTAAACGATCTTTGTAAATAAATAGGAAAATATGTTCATATTCTAGCTGCATTACCAATTAGAAAAAATACACTAATAATTATGATCAGTTGCTGCAGAAACAAAGTGTTCTTTAACGTGTCCATGTGTTATAGTTGAAAAACCATGACGGCAGCGCATGTTTCCTCACTAGTCCTGAATTGGTTTTCAAACATGTGCAAGAAAATACTTTGCAGCCAGAAATTAGAGCACTTACACGGTGGAGACGCCTTTGCATTTAAAGAACCAGACCGAAAACTGAGGTTGGCAGAGGGGTAACATAGGGTAGCTTCACATTTCAGCGAAGCCACGCTTCCCATTCTCCTCCAGGCTGTGTGGGCAAAGAATGTGGTCATTTTCAGCAACGACATTAAGAAGAGGTCCTCCGCCTGAACAAGGCAGCATGGCCGGAGATGGCAGAGGAGGTGGGTAAATGTGGGGGCGTCCAGCATCAAACAGTCTGATGCCGGAAGAGGATGAACGATAATTCCCCCAGCCATCCGGGACCATGCAGGCCTCGTGCGCACAGAGGACAACTGCCAAAGTCATCCACAGCCAAAGGGCAATCAGAGCAGCAGCCTTCCTAGGGCAGAGGTTGCACCCAGAAGGGGCCTTCACAAATATTCACAGAGACCACACTGACACCAATGGGAATGCATGGGTGTCACAGCAATGTAAATATGTCTTTAAATTAAGGTTCCTCATCAACATGTGTGCAGCTTTCTCTGTGTGAACGATGTGTGTCAGCGTACAGCACCAATGGCACATCCCATCTCACCATTGGCCCCTCAGGAAAGCCAACGTATGCATTAACATCATTGCCATGCCACCATTACTGATGAGCGTTTCCATAGATGCAGTGACATGGACGTTGGCTCAGTCAGCTGATGACTCCAATGGTTTATGCAGGGACACTGCAGATATGGACTGGTGCACAGCAGGTGAGCGAGGGTGATATGTGGCTTGCAGAGCTCAAATCGGTTCTTATGGAGCAGACAGCCTTTGTCTGATAAGTTATTGCTGTACATGCCTACCTCGCTGCTAACCCTGCAAGCAGAGCCTGGGTGCCATCTGCCCTACCATGCGCCTTTCTTGTTGTAGGAGCTCTGCATTCTCATGGTCTGAGGAGAAATTCTGCTGACATTTCTCATCATGCCAGGCCTGCCCCTATTGGGTGCGTATTTATGTCGAGCACAGCGAGCATCAAAGAAAGGAGCTGTCATTCTCAGCCCACATTTCAGGGCATCATCCTATCAATCCAGGCTCTGGAAGCGATTTTTCAGCATGCCAATCGTCTGCTCAATGGCAGCTCTTGTAGTTCAGTGGCAGGTGTTCTATCTCTCCTCTGCAACAGTGGTGGGGTCTCTCACTGATGTCAGGAGCCACATCTGCAAGGGATAGAACAAGAAGCCACTTCTCCATCTGTGCCTATTCAGTGAACCGCAGTGGCAGCTGGGACTGGCACATATGGATCCACTGGAGAAGTGGATCACACAATCTAGGATGAGGCATAACCATTTCCATGTGATCAATAAAGTTGTTTCCTTCACTTAATCGGAGGTTTCTAATAGGGGCAGGGATTGTTGTTGACGGGTATATCAGGTGCTTTGATAGAACAACTATGTGGCGTGGAATGGCATCGCCCATCTTTGCTCTTATTAAGATTCACACAGCATGACGACATGAAGCTCCCATCAGCTGCATCGACTGCACCCACCAGCCAGGTAACTTTTACTCTCCTGCCAGTTCTGGTATCCTCTCCACGCACAGTGTGACTACAGTGCCATAGCTACTTCACACACACAAACATAAAATGGCGCAAAGTGGACACCATTCATAGAGGGAGGGTACGCAATAGCTCCCTTAATGCCGACAGAACTTTTAAACATTATTTTTCCTGAAATCCCCCACCTCCCTTCAAGTATGCAGAGCTTTTCCCCTTGTGATCCCCTTCCCACCTCCCATTAAGCATGCAGAACGTTTCCCCCTGCAATTCCCCTCAACCTCCATTCAAGTGTCCAAAGATTTTCTGCCTGTTATGACGGTTCTGCCACTGAGCGGCGGGGTGGGGGGGGGGGGCGGTAGCTGGTCCGAGGTCCCGTCACCGCCGGTAATATGCAGTGAGGCCTTCTCCTCGTCGTCTGTAAGGCAGGACCTCTCCTTTAGGTATTTTACTGGCCTCCCCACCAAGGTCCACCATGTAAAATGGAGCCCAGGGAGTTGAATTTACAGGAGCCAGAGGGGTTCCCGACGCTGGGCTGAAAATATGAGATTAACCCCTTCTTGGCACTTCAGAGCCCGCACCTGCTGCAAATAAGTGGCGCTCTGGTAAGTAACCGCCCGGCGCCGTGGTCCACATGTATTTAAGGATGGGGATCCCGCCTGCCACAGGTGCTGAACAGTCAGAGGGCCAGCAGCTCAGTAGTATCAGCAACACCACTGGGAGCAGTGGAATGTTAGCACTACACCAGACCTGGGACCAGGGCCATGACTGGAGACCCGAACGCAAGGTCTGTGTAGTGAGGACACCGGACCCTGTCCGCGAATGGGGTCATTGTCATTTATACACCAGGCCTGGCACCAGGACCATCGCTGGCCAATGCCAAGCAGAACTCTACCGAGAGCCTGAGTGTCTTCACAGATCGGCTCCATGTGTTCTTGTGTTCTCGACCTGTATGCAAACTTTCATATGGTTTTCCACCATTCCCCTCCAACATCTTTCCACTGTCATCCAGCTGGGTGGGACTGCTCTCACCTAGTTCCATTTTATCTACCTAATTATAGCCAGAGAATCAGTATCAATGGTTTCTCTTCCTGCTCCCACACCAATACCTCTGCTGTCTCCCAAGGATCTATCCTTGACCTCTTCCTATTTCCCATCTACCTAATCATAAGCAGAGATTTAGCATCTATGGCTTCTCTTCCTGCTCCCACACCGTTACCTCTGCTGTCTCCCAAGGATCGCCTTCTATTTCCCTACTGCATGCTGCTCGTCAGTGATATCATCCAAAGGCACAGCATTAGTTATCACATGTATGCTGACGACACTCTGCTCTACCTCATCACCACTTCTCTCAATTCCTCCATTGTTGTTCAATTATCAGACTGATTTTCTGACATCAAGTACTGGATGAGTAGAAATTTCCTGCAATTAAATATTGGGAAGATAGAAGCCATTGATTTTGGTCCCTCCTGGAACTCTGTTCCCTCGTCACCGACTCCATTCCTCTCCCTGGCAGTAGTCTGAATTTAAGCCCGACTAATCGCAAGCTTAGTGCTTCATTTGACCCCAGGATGAGCTCCTGATCTCATATTGGTGCCATCACCAAGATTGCCTATTTCCACTCTGGAACATTACCGGGCTTGGCACCTGTCTCATCTCATCTGCTGCTGAAACCCTCATCTATGCCTTCGTTACTTTAGACTTGTCCATTCCAATGTAGTCACGCACGTTAAACACATCCTACTGTCCATGAACCTAAGGTCATCCAAATCTTTGTTACCTGTGTCTTAACTCGCACCAAGTCCTATTGCCCTATTATCCATACGCTTGTTGACCTACATTAACTCCTGGTCAAGCCACATATTGATTCCAAAATTATCATCCTTGTTTTTAAATGCCCCGATGGCCTTTGCTGTCCTGTTGTTGTCTTTATCAGCGGAGATGTAATGATTAATACCTCGCTCAAAATCTACTGAACATCACTTGTGACGACGGGATATGAACACCATGTCATCTGTTATCACAGTTTCAGAGAATCATGCAACACAGGAAGAAGCCATTCCACCCAACATGTCTGTGGTGGCTCTTTGAGAAAGATATACAATTAATTCCTCTATACCGATCTTTCACCTCGCGCTGCAAATCCCACCGCACCCCCTCCCCAACCACAGTTGCCACATCCCCACATTAGCCCCCATCACTGTCTGCCAGCATTTCTCCAACTCTATTTTGAAAGTTGCTATTAAATCTGCTTCCAACAGCGTTTCAGACTACGAATTCCAGTTTCTAGCAGCTAGCTCGCTTTCTTGCCCTGGTTCGCTCATCATTCACCTGAAAATTGGCTCGTGTGGTTAGCAACACTTCTTCCAGTGAAACCAGATTCTACTTATTTAATCTGTCTCTATCAACACCTCTATTAATTCTCCCATTTACCATGTATTTTCTAAGGCAAACACTCCCAGCTTCTCCTGAGAAAAGCCTCATCCCTGATAACATTATAGCAAAACGCCTCGCCCCCCACTTCAAGGCTTTCACGTGCTTCCAAATGTGTGGAACCCAAAATCGATTACAATAATCCAGCCGAGGCCTACCAGTGAAATGTTCGCATAACATCCATGTTTTTTTACTGTGAGACTTTATTTATAATGTCAAATATCCAATCTGCCTTTTTAACAGGCTTATTAACGTGTCCTGTCACCGTCAAAGACCTTTAATTAAACATCTGCTCTGTTCCTGCACCTCCTTTAAAACTGTACTATTTAGTTTATGTTGCCTCTCCTCATTTACTCTCCCAAATGTATCCTTCACGTTTCTCCACACTATATTTCCTCTGCCAAGTGCCTGCTTATTTCATCCGTATCTGTCTCCCTGAAGCTTGCTGCTGTGCTCCTGACTGTCTATATTTGGAGCTCTGTGTTATCTTCAAACCTTGAAAGTTTGTCCTTTATAACCCTATATCATTCATCTGGGTTCTAAATTCCACCCCGTCGTCCTCATTAGGGAACCCGGGCAAGGATTAAGAAAAGGTCTATCAAAGCAGTGTGAGGTACGGTGAGACTGTTTATGTCCTGGGCCGCTTCAATTACTGTGAAGGCCTGTGAGGAACCCTGTAAATACTTACCAGACAGGTCTCTGACAAACAAGTCCTCAACAGTAGAACAGCCGGAGGAAGATGTGCCTTCTGAAATATCTCAATGGCTGTTCTAGCAGACGAATGCTGAAGCACAAAGTATCCCCCCCCGCCCCGCCCCCCCAATTGTCTTGGTTTCCTTGCCATTGGATCAAGGTGCAGTTCTGTCCAGAGACGTGTGGAAGCTGTTGTGCAAGTGTTCCTCCACGTTAAAAGATGTCATGCACAGACGTCTGCCTTTCCGAGTACATCCTCCAAGCCCTTCGACGACCAGCAAATGGCAACAGGAGCAGGATGTTGCTGCCCGGAAGCTTCTAGTCATGGTCTGGCACGGTGGTGGCAATTAAAAAATGGTGGTCTGGTATTTGGATGAGGCTGGGCTGCCTTTTAACAGCTCCAACCGTGACTGAAAAGCCCTGTTTAGGATCCAATCTGTTCATCCCTTATTGAGGAGGGGGCTAGGAAACGTATCCTAAACATAGTGTGTCTCATCTTTCCCGAATGGATAGCTGCATCCACAGGGATCACTGTCTTCGGAAACACACAAAAGGCATAAGTAGTAAAGTTTAGGACCTGGAACATCAGGACCCTAATGAACTCACTCGTGAGTGATCGCCCGGTGCATCACACTGTGTTTGTAGCCTGAGAACTCCGGTGATATGACATTGATATCGGCACTCTGACTGAGACCCAGTGAGCTGGAAAGGGGCAGTAAAAGGAACACCGAGGTGATGATACTTTCTCACGGAAAGGAAAATACGAAGAAGATAACCAAATTCACGGAGATGGATTTGTCATCAAGAATGAACTTTTCAAACAGCTTTATAGTCTCCCTCTTGGAAGCAATGAAGGCCTCATGGCTCGTTGTCTAATGACAACAACTACACCACCTTCATCAGTGCTATCCGTTAATTCATTAATGAGTTATAAGAATTTGTTTATCACACATTCACAGAAATGTTACAGCACAGGAGGAGACCATGCGGCCCATCTTGTCCATACCAGCTCTCTGCTAAAGCCACTCACTTAGTCCCACTCATCTGCCTTTTACATGTAGCCCTGTATATTTTTCTCTTGATAATTCTCGAATTCCCTTTAGAAAGCCATGATTGAATCTGCCTCCACCACAGTCTCAAGCAGTAAAACCATATCTTAACAGCTCACTGCCTTAAAAAGTTTGCCCTCATGTCATTATTGCATTTTGTGTCAATCACCAAAATTCCATTCCCTCCTGTTCTCAATACTTCCAAGAAAGGAACAATTTCTCCCTATCGACTTTGACCAGAAAACTCATGATTTGCAACAGCTCTATCAAATCACCTCTCAACTTTCTCGTCTCTTAGGAGAACAGCCCCAACTTCACCAAAATATCCCCAGAACTGAAGTGTGTCATTCCTGGAATTATTCTCGTGAATCTATTCTGTACTTTCTCTAATGCCTTAACTTCCTTCCTAAAGTGAGGTGACCAGAACTCGCCACAATGCTCCAACTGAGAGTGAACCAGTGTTTTCTACAGATTTATTATAAACTCCTTCCTATTGCAATCTATGCCCGTACTTACAAAGTCCAGGATCCTAAATGATTTACCAAATGCTGTCTCAACCTGCCCTGTCACCTTCAATGATTTATCCACATATATCCCCAGGATTCTCTGCTCTTGCACTCCCTTTAAAATGTTATCCTTAATGTACCTCTCCTCTTTCTTTCTACCGAAGTGAATCATTTCAAATTTTCTGCAAGTAATTTCAGTTGACATGTTTCTGTCCACGCCACCAAACGGTCTATGTCCTCTTGAATGTTATCACTATTCTTCGCAGGACTGATATTAGGTTCGCAGGAGTGATATGAGATGAAAGTCTGTTCACAGGAGGGATATTAGAGGGGAGTCTGTTGACAGGAGGAGTGTTAGATGCGAGTCTGTTCACAGATGGTGCAGTAGATGAGGTCTATTCGCAGGAGGGGTATTAGATGGGGGACTGTTCGCAGGAGTGGTATTAGATGGGAGACTGTTCACAGGAGGTGTATTAGAGGGGGGTCTGTTCACAGGAGGTGTATTAGATGAAAGTCTGTTCACAGGAGGGGTATTAGAGGGGAGTCTGTTCACAGGAGGGGCGTTAGATGCGAGTCTCTTCACAGATTGTGCAGTAGATGAGGTCTATTCACTGGAAGGGTATTAGATGGGGAACTGTTCGCAGGAGTGGTATTGGCGGGGAGTCTGTTCACAGGTGGTGTATTAGGTGGGAGTCTGTTCACAAGAGGGGTTTTTGAGGGAAGTCTGTTCACAGGAGGGGTATTAGAGGAAATTCTATTCACAGGTGGTGTATTAGATGGGCGTCTGTTCACAAGAGGGGTGTTAGATGAGGATCTGTTCGCAGGAGCGTTATTAGATGGGAGTCTGTTCACAGGAGGGGATTAGATGGGACTCTGTGCACAGGAGGGGTATTAGATGGAGGTCTCATCAGAGGAAGGTTACTAGATGGGGGTCTGTCTGCAGGAGGGGTATTAGATGAGAGTCTGTTCACAGGAGGGGTATTTGATGAGTGTCTGTTCGCAAGAGGGTTATTAGACGGGAGTCAGTTCACAGGAGGGATAAAATGCGGGGGACTGTTATTAGGAGGAGTATTAGAAGGGGGTCTGTTCACAGCAGGGGTATTTGATGGGTTCTGTTCACATGAGGGGTATTAGATGGGGCTCTGTTCACATGAGGGGTTTTAGATGGGAGTCTGTTCACAGGAAGGGTATTAGAAGGTTTTCTTTTCGCAGGAGGGGTATCAGAGGGGAGTCCATTCACAGGAGGGTTATTAAATGGGTGTCTGTTCACAGGAGGGGTATTAGATGGGGGTCTCATCGCAGGAAGGTTATTAGATGGGGGTCTGTTGGCAGGAGGGGTGTTAGATGAGCGTCTATTCACAGGAGGGGAATTAGAGGGGCGTCTGTTCACAGGATGGGTATTAGAGGGGAGTCTGTTCACAGGAGTGATATTATTTGCATGTCTGTTCACAGGAGGCGTATTAGATGGGGGCCTGTTCACAGGTGGGGGACTTGATGGGTGTCTGTTCGCAAGAGGGATATTAGATGGGAGTCAGTACACAGGAGGGGTAATGTGTGGGGGTCTGTTCATAGGAGGAGTATTAGATGGGGGTATGTTCACAGCAGGGATATTTGATGCGTGCTTGTTCGCAGGAGGGGTATTAGATACGGGTCTGTTCACAGGAGGGGTATTAGATGGGTGCTTGTTCGCAGGAGGGGTATTAGATGGGGTCAGTTCGCAGGAGGGGTATTAGAGAGGAGTCTGTTCACAGGAAGTGTATTAGTGGGGGGTCTGTTCACAGGAGGGGTTTTAGATGGGAGTCTGTTCACAGGAGGGGTATTAGAGGGCAGTCAGTTCACAGGAGGGGTATTAGATAGGAGTATGTTCCCAGGAGGGGTATTAGAGGGGAGTCTGTTTACAGGAGGGGTATTAGAGGGGAGTCTGATCACAGGAGGGGTATTGCAGAGGAGTCTATTCACAGGAGGGTTATTAGATGCGTGTATGTTCAGAGGAGGGGTATTAGATGGGGGTTTGTTCGCAGGACGGTTATTAGATGGGAGTCTGTTCACAGGAGGGGTATTAGATGAAAGTATGTTTACAGGTGTACACCTGTAGTGTCTCCCACCCGCCCTCCTCCTCTAACCAAAAGAAAAAGCCTCGGTGGTGTGTAGATAAGGTAAGGGTTTTTCTATTTCTTTCTTTTTTTCCCGTGTGATTGGTAAAAACTTTTCGTTCCTTTTTCATTTATCTCAGTTAAGACTAAGTTAAGCTTAAGATTAACAATGGCAGGACGTCTCAGACCCGTGTTATACTCCTTTTGTTCAATGTGGGAGCTCAGGGACACGGCTGATGTCCCTTACTCCTTCACGTGCTGGGGGTGTGTCCAGCTGCAGCTCTTGTTAGACCGCATGATGGCTCTGGAGCTACGAATGGACTCACTTTGGAGCATCCGCGATGCTGAGGAGGTCGTGGATAGCACGTATAGCGAATTGGTCACACCGCAGTATAGGATTGCTGAGGGAGAAAGCAAATGGGTGACCAAAAGGCAGAGAAAGAGCAGGAAGGCAGCGCAGGTGTCCCCTGCGGTCATCTCCCTCCAAAACAGGTATACCGTTTTCGATATTGTTGGGGGAGATGGCTCACCAGGTTCATGGCACCATGGCTGGCTCTGCTGTTCAGAAGGGCGGGAAAAAGAGTGGAAGGGCTATAGTCACAGGGGATTCGATTATAAGGGGAGTAAATAGGGGGTTCTGTGGTCGAAAACGGGACTCCCGAATGGTATGTTGCCTCCCAGGTGCACGGGTCAGGGATGTCTCAGATCGGCTGCAGAACATTCTGAAGAGGGAGGGTGAACAGCCAGTTGTCGTTGTGCACATAGGCACCAATGATCTAGGTAAAAAACGGGATGAGGTCCTACAAGCGGAATTTCGGGAGTTTGGAGCCAAGTTAAAAAGTAGGACCTCAGAGGTAGTAATCTCAGGATTGCTACAAGTGCCACGTGATAGTCAGAGTAGAAATAAAAAAATAGTCAGGATGAATGCGTGGCTTGAGAGATGGTGCAGGAGGGAGGCGTTCAGATTTGTGGGACATTGCGACCGGTTCTGGGGGAGGTGGGGCTATTACAAATTGGACGGTCAACACCTGGGCCAGACTGGAACCAATGTCCTTGGCGGTGCTTTTGCTAACGCTGTATGGGAGGGTTTAAACTAATGTTGCAGGGGGATGGGAACCAAATGCGGAGGTTAGCAGACAGTAAGGAGGTAGTAACTGGAGCCTGTAAGGAACTAGATAATGAAGTCAGCGTGACTAAGGGGAAGAGTAGGCAGGGAGCAGATGATGAACGCAAAGGGACTGGTGGTCTGAGGTGCATTTGTTTTAATGCAAGAAGTGTAGTAGGTAAGGCAGATGAACTTAGGGCTTGGATTAGTAACTGGGAGTATGATGTCAATGCTATTACTGACACTTGGCTGAAGGAAGGGCACGATTGGCAACTAAATATCCCAGGATATCGATGCTTCAGGCGGGATAGAGAGGGAGGTAAAAGGGGTGGAGGATTTGCATTACTGGTCAAAGAGGATATCACAGCTGTGCTGAAGGAGGGCACTATGGAGGACTCGAGCAGTGAGGCAATATGGGCAGAACTCAGAAAAAGGAAGGGTGCGGTAACAATGTTGGGGCAGTACTACAGGCCTCTCAACAGCGAGCGTGAGATAGAGGTACAAATATGTAAACAGATTATGGAAAGATGTAGGAGCAACAGGGTGGTGGTGATAGGAGATTTTAATTTTCCCAACATTGACTGGGATTCACTTAGTGTTAGAGGTCTAGATGGAGCAGAATTTGGAAGGAGCATCTAGGAGGGTTTTCTAGAGCAGTATGTAAATAGTCCAACTCGGGAAGGGGCCATACTGGACCTGGTGTTGGGGAATGAGACCGCCCAGGTGGTTGAAGTTTCAGTAGGGGACTACTTTGGGAATAGTGATCGCAATTCCGTAAGTTTTAGAATACTCATGGACAAAGATGGGAGTGGTCCTAAAGGAAGAGTGCTAAATTGGGAGAAGGCCAACTATACCAAAATTCGGCAGGAGCTTGGGAATGTAGATTGGGAGCAGCTGTTTGAAGATAAATCCACATGTGATATGTGGGAGGCATTTAAAGAGACGTTGATTAGCGTGCAGGAGAGACATGTTCCTGTGAAAATGAGGGAAATAAATGGCAAGATTAGGGAACCATGGATGACAGGTGAAATTGTGAAACTAGCTAAGAGGAAAAAGGAAGCAAACATAAGGTCTACGCGGCTGAATAAAGACGAAGCTTTGGAAGAATATCGGGAATGTAGGACCAATCTGAAATGAGGAATTAAGAGGGCTAAAAGGGGTCATGAAATATCTTTAGCAAACAGGGTTAAAGAAAATCCCAAAGCCTTTTATTCATAGGTAAGGAGCAAGAGGGTAACTAGAGAAAGCATTCGCCCACTCAAGGACAAAGGAGGAAAGTTATGCGTGGAGTCAGAGAAAAAGGGTGAGATTCTAAACGAGTACTTTGCATCGGTATTCACCGAGGAGAGGGACATGACGGATGTTGAAGTTAGGGTTAGATGTTTGATTACTCTAGGTCAAGTCGCCATAAGGAGGGAGGAAGTGTTGGGTATTGTAAAAGGCATTAAGTTGGACAAGTCCCCAGGTCCGGATGGGATCTATCCCAGGTTATTGAGGGAAGCGAGAGAGGAAATAGCTGGGGCCTTAATAGATATATTTGCAGCATCCTGAAACACGGGTGAGGTCCCGGAGGACTGGAGGATTGCTAATGTTGTCCCCTTGTTTAAGAAGGGTAGCAGGGATAATCCAGGTAATTATAGACCGGTGAGCCTGACTTCAGTGGTAGGGAAGCTGCTGGAGAAGATACTGAGGGATAGGATCTATTCCCATTTGGAAGAAAACGGGCTGATCAGTGATAGGCAACATGGTTTTGTGCAGGGAAGGTCATGTCTTACCAACTTAATAGAATACTTTGAGGAAGTGACAAAGTTGATTGATGAGGGAAGGGCTGTAGATGTCATATTCATGGACTTCAGTAAGGCGTTTGATAAGGTTCCCCATGGTAGGTTGATGGAGAAAGTGAAGTCGCATGAGGTCCAGGGTGTACGAGCTAGATGGATAAAGAACTGGCTGGGCAACAGGAGACAGACAGTAGCAGTGGAAGGGAGTTTCTCAAAATGGAGACGTGTGACCAGTAGTATTCCACAGGGATCCGTGCTGGGACCACTGTTTGTGATATACATTAATGATTTGGAGGAAAGTATAGGTGGTCTGATTATCAAGTTTGCAGACGACACTAAGATTGGTGGAGTAGCAGATAGTGAAGGGGACTGTCAGAGAATACAGCAGAATATAGATAGATTGGAGATTTGGGCAGAGAAATGGCAGATGGAGTTCAATCCGGGCAAATGCGAGGTGATGCATTTTGGAAGATCCAATTCAAGAGTGAACTGTACAATGAATGGAAAAATCCTGGGGAAAAGTGATGTACAGAGAGATTTGGGTTTTCAGGTCCATTGTTCCCTGAAGGTGGCAACGCAGGTCAATAGAGTGGTCAAGAAGGCATACGGCATGCTTTCCTTCATCGGACAGGGTATTGAGTACAAGAGTTGGCAGGTCATGTTACAGTTATATAAGACTTCGGTTCGGCCACATTTGGAATACTGCTTGCAGTTCTGGTCGCCACATTACCAAAAGGATGTAGATGCTTTGGAGAGGCTGCAGAGGAGGTTCACCAGGATGTTGCCTGGTATGGAGGGCGCTAGTTATGAAGAGAGGTTAAGCAGATTAGGATTATTTTCATTAGAAAGACGAAGGTTGAGGGGGGCCCGGATTGAGGTGTACAAAATCATGAGAGGTGTAGACAGGGTGGATAGCAAGAAGCTTTTTCCCAGAGCGGGGGATTCAATTACCAGGGGTCACGAGTTCAAAGTGAGAGGGGAAAAGTTTAGGGGTGATAAGAAAGAACAAAGAACAAAGAAAATTACAGCACAGGAACAGGCCCTTCGGCCTTCCAAGCCTGCGCCGATCCATATCCTCTATCTAAACATGTCGCCTATTTTCTAAGGGTCTGTATCTCTTTTCTTCCTGCCCATTCATGTATCTGTCTAGATACATCTTAAAAGACGCCATCGTGCCCGCATCTACCACCTCCGCTGGCAACGCGTTCCAGGCACCCACCACCCTCTGCGTAAAGAACTTTCCACGCATATCCCCCCTAAACTTTTCCCCTTTCACTTTGAACTCGTGTCCTCTAGGAATTGAATCCCCCACTCTGGGAAAAAGCCTCTTGCTATCCACCCTGTCTATACCTCTCATGATTTTGTACACCTCAATCAGGTCTCCCCTCAACCTCCGTCTTTGTAATGAAAGTAATCCTAATCTACTTAACCTGTCTTCATAGCTAGCGCCCTCCATACCAGGCAACATCCTGGTGAACCTCCTCTGCGCCCTCTCCAAAGCATCCACATCCTTTTGGTAATGTGGCGACCAGAACTGCACGCAGTATTCCAAATGTGGCCGAACCAAAGTCCTATACAACTGTAACATGACCTGCCAACTTTTGTACTCAATACCCCGTCCGATGAAGGAAAGCATGCCGTATGCCTTCTTGACCACTCTATTTACCTGCGTTGCCACCTTCAGGGAACAATGGACCTGAACACCCAAATCTCTCTGGACATCAATTTTCCCCAGGACTTTTCCATTTACTGTATAGTTCACTCTTGAATTGGATCTTCCAAAATGCATCACCTCGCATTTGCCCTGATTGAACTCCATCTGCCATTTCTCTGCCCAACTCTCCAATCTATCTATATTCTGCTGTATTCTCTGACAGTCCCCCTCACTATCTGCTACTCCACCAATCTTAGTGTCGTCTGCAAACTTGATAATCAGACCACCTATACTTTCCTCCAAATCATTTATGTATGTCACAAACAACAGTGGCCCCAGCACGGATCCCTGTGGAACACCTCTGGTCACACGTCTCTATTTTGAGAAACTCCCTTCTACTGCTACTGTCTGTCTCCTGTTGCACAGCCAGTTCTTTATCCATCTAGCTAGTACGCCTTGGACCCCATGCGCCTTCACTTTCTCCGTCAGCCTGCCATGGGGAACCTTATCAAACGCCTTACTGAAGTCCATGTATATGACATCGACAGCCCTTCCCTCATCAATCAACTTTGTCACTTCCTCAAAGAATTCTATTAAGTTGGTAAGACATGACCTTCCCTGCACAAAACCATGTTGCCTGTCACTGATGAGTCCATTTTCTTCCAAATGGGAATAGATCCTATCCCTCAGTATCTTCTCCAGCAGCTTCCCTACCACTGACGTCAGGCTCACCGGTCTATAATTACCTGGATTATCCCTGCTACCCTTCTTAAACAAGGGGACAACATTAGCAGTTCTCCAGTCCTCCGGGACCTCACCCGTGTTAAGGATGCTGCAAAGATATCTGTTAAGGCCCCAGCTATTTCCTCTCTCGCTTCCCTCAGTAACCAGGGATAGATCCCATCCGGACCTGGGGACCTGTCCACCTTAATGCCATTTAGAATACCCAACACTTCCTCCCTCCTTATGCCGACTTGACCTAGAGTAATCAAACATCTGTTCCTAACCTCAACATCCGTCATGTCCCTCTCCTCGATGAATACCGATGCAAAGTACTCGTTTAGAATCTCACCCATTTTCTCTGACTCCAAGCATAACATTCCTCCTTTGTCCTTTAGTGGGCCAATCCTTTCTCTAGTTACCCTCTTTCTCCTTATATATGAATAAAAGGCTTTGGGATTTTCCTTAACCCTGTTTGCTAAAGATATTTCATGACCCCTTTTAGCCCTCTTAATTCCTCGTTTCAGATTGGTCCTACATTCCCGATATTCTTTCAAAGCTTCGTCTTTCATCAGCCGCCTAGACCTTATGTATGCTTCCTTTTTCCTCTTAGCTAGTCTCACAATTTCACCTGTCATCCATGGTTCCCTAATCTTGCCATTTCTATCCCTCATTTTCACAGGAACATGTCTCTCCTGCACGGTAATCTCCTGCACGCGTGGAAAGTTCTTTACGCATAGGGTGGTGGGTGCGGGAACACGTTGCCAGTGGAGGTGGTAGACTCGGGCACGATAGCGTCCTTTAAGATGTATCGAGACAGATACATGAATGGGCAGGAAGCAAAGAGATACATACCCTTAGAAAATAGGCGACAGGTTTAGATAGAGAATCTGGATCGGCGCAGGCTTGGAGGGCCGAAGGGCCTGTTCCTGTGCTGTAATTTTCTTTGTTCTTTGTTCTTTGTTTCTAGATGGGGGTCTGTTCACAGGAGGGTTATTAGAGGGGAGTCAGTTTACAGGAGGTGTATTGGAGGGGTATCTGTTCGCAGGAGGGGTATTAGAGGGAGTCTGTTCACAGGAGGGTTATTAGATGCGAGTCTGTTCACAGATGGTGCAGTAGATGGGGTCTTTAACAGGAGGGGTATTAAAGGGGGTTCTGTTCGCAGGAGTAGTATTGGATGGGAGCCTGTTCACAGGAGGTGTATTAGACGGGAGTCTGTTCAAAGGCGGTGTATTAGATGGGTGTCTGTCCACATGAGGTGTATTCGATCGGGGTCTGTTCACAGGAGTGGTTTTAGATGGGAATCTGTTCACAGGAGGGGTCTTAGAGGGAAGTCTGTTCAAAGGAGTTGTATTAGATGGGAGCCTGTTCACTGGAGTTGTATTAGAGGGGAGTCTGTTCAGAGGCGGTGTATTAGATGGGGGTCTGTTCACATGAGGGGTATTAGATCGGGCTCTGTTCACAGGAGTGGTCTTAAAGGGGAGTCTGTTCACAGGAGGGGTATTAGATGGGAGTCTGTTCACACGTGGGGGATTAGAGGTAAGTCTGTTCAAAGGAGGGGTATTAGATGGGGGTCTGTGCGCAGGAGGGTTATTAGATTCTGGTCTGTTCGCAGGAGGGGTTTTAGATGGGGGTCTGTTCGCAGGAGGTGTATTCAATAGGAGTCTGTTCACAGGAGAGTTAGTAGAAGGGGGTCTGTTGGGAGGAGAGGTATTACAGGGGAGTCTGTTCACAGAAGGGGTATTAGATTGGAGTCTGTTCGCAGGAGGGTTATTTGATGAGAGTCTGTTCACAGAGGGGTATTAGAGGGCAGTCCTTTCACAGGAGGTGTATTGAATGCGAGTCTGTTTACAGGAGGGGTATTAGATGGGAGTCTGTTCACAGGAGCGTTATTAGATTGGAGTCTGTTCACAGCAGGTGTTTTAGATTGGAGTCAGTTCACAGGAGGGTTTTTAGAGCAGTCTGTTCGCAGGAGGGATATTAGATGGGAGTTAGTTCACAGGAGGGGTTTTTGAGGGCTCTGTTCACAGGAGGGGTATTAGATGTGAGTCTGTTCACAGGAGGGGTGTTAGAGGGACGTCTGTTCATAGGAAAGGTATTACATGTGTGTCTGTTCACAGGAGGCCTATTAGCAGGGAGAATGTTCACAGGAGGGGTATTAGATTGGAACCTGTACACAGGAGGTATATTAGATGGGAGGCTGTTGACAGGAGGGGTATTAGATCGAAGTCTGTTCACAGGAGGGGTATTATATGAGAGTCAGTTCACAGCAAGGTTTTTAGAGGGGTCTGTTCACAGGAGGGGTATGAGATGGGAGTCTGTTCACAGGAGGGGTTGTAGAGGGGTCTGTTCACAGGAGGTGTATTAGATGGGAGTCAGTTCACAGGAGGGATTTTACATGGGGTATGTTCAAAGGAGGGGTATTAGATGGGAGTCAGTTCACAGGAGGGATTTTCGAGGGGGTGTGTTCACAGGATTGGTATTAGATGGGAGTCTGCTTTCCAGGAGGGATTTTAGAGGGTGTCTGTTCACAGGATGGTATTACATGGGGGATGTGTGTCAGTTCGCATTTGGATTTCAGATAGACGTCTGCAGACGAGGGGTATTTAGATGTGGACGGGTTTGTTTGCAGGGAGGAATTTGTAGGGCGTGAATTTTCCAGCGGGGGAAATATTGCAGTGGAGAAAAATTGTGGGGGCAAATTTTCAAGGGGTGGGAGTGGAATTTGCAAAAGGAAAATAATTGGTGGGGGAAGATTAGCTGCAGTGGGGGGTGGGCGGTGGCGTGATATTTTGCGGAGGGGAGATAAATATTTGCCGTGGGCGGGGGGGTGGGGGGAGACAAAGAAGGAGAGAAAGTTGGAAAGAGGCAAAGAAAGACAGAGAAAGCAGGGATAGAGAAAGAGAGGGAGAAAGTTGGAAAGTGGCAAATGAGAGAGAAGGAGCAGAGATCGAGAGGGGAGGGAGAAAGTTGGAAAGATGCAAAGAAAGAGAGAGAGGGAGAGAAAGCAGAGAAAGAGAAAGCGAGGGAGAAAGCAGAGAAAGGGAGAGAGAGAAAGAGATTAAGCAGAGAAAGAGAAAGAGAAAGGGAGAGAGAGAGAAAATCGGAAAGGGGCAAATAAGAGATGAAGGAGCGAAAGAGAGAAAGGGGGAAAGTTGGAAAGAGGCAAAAAAAGGGAGAGAGAGAGAAAGCAGAGAAAGGGAGAGAGAGAAAGAAAGCAGGGAAAGTGAAAGAGACAAAGAAAGCAGAAAAAGAGAGAGGGAAAGTCAGAAGGAGGCAAAGGAAGAGAGAGTGAGAGCAAGAGAGAGAGCAACACAAAGACTCAAAGAGAAAGAGACTGGGTGAAAGAGACTGCGAATGAGGGTGACAGAGACAATAAAGATGGGATACTCACCATCCCACACGGTCTGCGCTCCATCGTTGGACTCGAACACCTTCCCTCCATCTGCTCATCCATGGGGATAAGATACTGGACAGGGACATTGTGGTGGGAATTGGAGTAAAGTGTCAGGACTGGGACAGAGAGAGGGGGATTCAGGCTGGACTCGCCCTCTCTCTCTCTCTCTCTCACACACACACACACACACACTGTAATCAGCTTGCAATTCAGCTGGGCACAGATACACAGAGACTGAGACACAGAAACTCACCTTCACAAAACAGCCACATGGAAAGAAAGAATGGAGGCTGATGTTGTCCTAATATATCCCAGAACCTGTCACTCAAAATAGCGAGTTCACCAAAAATACAACTCATCCAACCAGCTCTCCCCTTCCTCTATCTGGACACTCCCTCCCAGGTATGGGACTGTCCAAGGTGAGTCTCTGTGTAAACAGGGAATGGGGAAGGGAGGGATATTCCAGCCATATCCCAAATGGACCATTCCAGACAGAAACCTATCTGTCTGTCTCTCTCTCTCTCTCCCTCCCCCAAAAGCCTCATTGACAGTGCAGAAAAGCTGCTGTAATTTAAACCCTGGAGGGGACGCTTTGGATAATGACCATTTAACACTCATTGCACTAAATGTCTTTCACTGTTCACCTCCAGTTACAGAAAGGTCAGAAAGTTACTGAAAATGTCTCACTGCAGTTACCTTGAAATTCTGGCAAAGAGTTTTTGCTGGAGAGGTCAGTTTGACTGCAGTACAAACAGGCAGTTTTTATTTGGCTTTTCAATTCCACTGTGTGACAAACCCTGAAACTAGAGCCAGGTTAATGATGCAGACAAGTGAACTTTTACAACTGGTGACATTTCACACAACAGTTCTGACCCATATTTACAGTTATATTTGTCAATGATTCTTTGTACCTTATTTAATGCTGCTGTATTTATGTATTACCCTGTACTCATTGGAAAACAAATCTATCTTAACATTTACCACTTTAAAGTTACAAGGGTTCACAAAGCTGGGAAATGGTTATTTAATACAAATTGTATTAAATATCTTCCACTTTTCACCTCCAGCTTATATAAAGCTCAAAATAAAGACCTCCAGAGTCTGACAGAGTTTTTGCTGCTGCAATAAAGTGTCACTTGTGTCACTTTGCTTCCTGACAGTTTCTTTCCTCTGCTCTCCTGGGGGATTCAGAGGGATTTTTGTTCATCGCTTTTCCAAATCCAGGAGGTTCCAGCTCCTCTGTAGCTGCTGACCTGGAGAAATTACTTGCATTCAAAATCTTTCCCTCGCTTTTGAGACATGAGGAGAGACTGTTTACACTAGCAGAGGGGTGAAACAAACAGGCAGGGAGTTATTATTGTCTGGAATTCTCTGTCTGACAGGTTTCTGAAAGCAGATTCAATATTAACATTCAAAAGACAATTGGAGTCCAATTTCAACTACTCTTAGTTATAGTCGAGAAGATACCAGCATAGAAAGAGAAGTGTGAGAGAGAGAGAGATGTCATAACGTAGGTGATCAAGAACTCAACACAACTTATATTGAGAGTGTTTATTTATAAATGACTGTTTGAGTTTTATTTGATCCCGTTGTTTTATTTATACATCACCTTTAATCACTCAATATAACTTTCCAAACAGGAACGAGTTTCATGTTACAAGTGTTCACATAGTAGAAAAATAGCCATTTTACAAAAGTTTTTAGATTAGAGATACAGCACTGAAACAGGCCCTTCGGCCCACCGAGTCTGTGCCGAACATCAACCACCCATTTATACTAATCCTACACTAATCCCATATTCCTACCACATCCCCACCTGTCCCTATATTTCCCTACCACCTACCTATACTAGTGACAATTTATAATGGCCAATTTACCTATCAACCTGCAAGTCTTTTGGCTTGTGGGAGGAAACCGGAGCACCCGGAGAAAACCCACGCAGACACAGGGAGAACTTGCAAACTCCACACAGGCAGTACCCGGAATCGAACCCGGGTCCCTGGAGCTGTGAGGCTGCGGTGCTAACCACTGATTATTCTTTTCAGCATCTCAAGTTTACAATAAAGTAAATTCCTCAGATTTGTGGAAACTTTCAAACTCAGCAAGAGATTCTCCCATCAGTAATGGCTCAGCATCTCCATCTGCTGGTTTCCCTGACTTACTGCAGCTACTGCCCCCTCTCACCATCTCCACCTGCTGGTGGCCCTGTCTTACTGCAGTTATTGCCTGCTCAGCATCTCCATCTGCTGGTGTCCATCTCTCACTGCAGTTACTGTCCCTCTCTCCCCATCCCCATCTGCTGGTGTCCCTGCCTCACTGCAATTTCTGCCCCTCTCACCATCTCCATCTGCTGTTGTCCCTGTCACACTGCAGTTACTGTCCCCCTCTCATCATCTTCATCAGGTGGTGTCCCTGTCTCACTGCAGTTACAGCCCACTCTCACCATCCCCAAATGCTGGTGTCCCTCTCTCACTGCAGCTACAGCCCACTCTCACCATCTCCATCTGCTGGTGTCCCTGTCTCACTGCAGTTACAGCCCCTCCCACCAAGTCTGTGACTTTCAGCTTTGTCCACTGGTGGCGATTGTTGACATAGAAACCACTAGGTGGCGCAGTACTGACACATGCGCAAACGTATCCTATTCCAGTTAAACACCAGGGTCTGCCACGTTCAGGCAGCTGCCAGGACTAAAGATGGCGCCGGTCAAATAATCACAAAGGCGGGTGGAGGGTGGGTGGTGGAGCGGGGTCAAGGGGGGGAGGGGAATACGATTTAGTTCCAGAGTTTGAAACCCTTCAGCTCTTTCTATGATTTCACTAATTTAACAATGAGATTGAGAGGGTATTTCACCGCCTTCTTCAGCTCCTGTCTGAATTTAGTCTGGGTCACAGTGTAAATACATGTGTTGGTGCAGGAACTGAGAAGCTGCAGCATCTTTGCTGTGTTATCTATGATAAAGACAAGGTCAGTGAGGGAGGAAAAATACTGAATATCTACAAGTCGCCGATAAATGATAAACACAACCCGGGTCACCCATAACAGTATAAAACTGCCGGATATACTGAAGAGTAAACCAATTGATTTTCTGCGATTCTCCATCTCTGGGTCCTTGTGATTCTCTGCATTGCTGTGGCGCCGGAATCCCCTGCGGACTTTACTGGAGAATAAAATCCGTCTGATAGTCAGAACATTGAGCAGCAACATCAGAAAGATCGCGACACCGGGGGTTAAACTGAGGTCAAACAATTCAAATGCCCCCCATATGGGGGAAGTAAAGAAGCTCAGTTTATTAACACAACCCATGGGAACATTATCAATAATATAATCCTGCTCTAGTGTAAAGTAATAGGGGACAGACTCTAAACAGCCCAGCACACTCACTGTTCCTACAACCACAGCCGCCGTTTTCTCGCTGCAATATTTTGTTTTCAGCTTCTCACAACAAATGGCCACAAATCGATTAAAGGTGAAAGTGACTGTGAGCCAGACAGAAACAACTGTGGATGCAGAACGCAGAACGGCCATGAGAGAACACACAGTAGTAATTCTCAGGAATGAATCTTGGAAATAAATTAAAGCAATCATGAACAATATGGGATCAGTGATAACAACCAGGAGATCAGACACTGCCATTCCCACCAGGTAGACGGTGGTACATTTGGAGAGACCGCACTTTCCTCGGGAAAGGATCACAATCGCCACCAAGTTAACTGGAAGAGAGAGAGAAAAGGAAGCAGAGAAATTACTGATCAGACCTGGAGACAAAGCAGCAGTTTGACAGGATCTGGGCTGAAATTTCCAGCTTTGTTGCTGCATCGAGCAGTGAAAACTGATTCATTGACCTGGGCAGTGCTTTGTCACAGTGAAATGTTTGAAAACACAATTATTAATAATGAATTGGGAAATTGATACAGAAAGTGAATAAAGTCAGCACCGGATCTACTGGAAGTACTGAGTGAGAATGCAGTGCCAGTGGGGAAATGAGAAGGGGATTTGCAGAGATGGAATCCAAGGGGTTAATTGGGAATTTGTCTCAAGACTGTTGGTTAGGACAGTTTGGGGTAAGCGGGTTGTTAGCTGGTTTGTTGCTCTGTGTTCAGGGAACGGACAGGGAATGTACCAAATAGGAAAAGGCTGAAAACTGCTGTGCTGAGTTCGAGTATCAGCCATATTCTAGAACGGCAGAGCAGGTTCAAAGGGCTGAATGGCCTCCTACTGCTCCGAAGTTCCTGCATTCCTATCAGGTTGGACAAGGCAGCTGGAGGTGGAGCCAGTGAGTGAGATTGGGAGGGAGAGAAGGAAAAGGACATGTTGGAGCGGGAGCGGAGAGTAGATCAGATGGTTTGGGAAAGTGGATAAACTGAAGCAATGGATGAGGAGACTGAGGATTCAATACAGTGAGAAGAGAGGCTGAGATTCACAGGGAGAGACTGCAGCAGGGTGTTACAGGAAATCTAATCGAGAGATCCCAGTGATACAACTCAATTCATACATTCTAGTAATAATCCCTGTGGTTATTGGTATTGGAGGACAGTTCATTGTTCATACAATGTGATCAATATATATAGTTTGCACAGGCAATTAAATATAAATTCAAATATATTTCTGATATCAGCCTCGCTCTTTATTGAATTCAGCAGTGACAGAGATTTTAAAATGCAGTTTTTAAATAATGAATTACCATCAGTGATGAACTGATTCTATTCTGTTTATTCATTCACGAAGTAAGGAACAGGAACTTTCTACAAAGCAAAATGAGGACCTGACAGAAATCAACACAGAAGATCAAGTCCAACAGGAAAATGAACACAATCTGACAACAAACAACTTCAACTCACAGTTTCTCTCACTAATTGTTCTGGACATTCCAGCACTTTATGAGAGTGAATTACTCACACTGCTGCTTCTTTCTCTTTCTCTTTACTTCAGCTTATCTCTTTCCCTCGGTTTCGTTCTCCTTGCTCCTTTTCTCCTTCCCTATCTCACTGGAGTACTCACACCCTGAAAACTGTTACTTAATGCTGCTTGTCACATATGATTAATTCCTAACATTCTGTGCAAGTGTTCTGTTCACCTGCCCCAGGTTCAATGATTTTATTCTCAGAGTCAGTTTGTTCAATGGTGAAACCTCTGTGAATAATTTAATGTATCTACAGAACACTCAAGTCTCCACCTGTTCACCTGCACTCTTCGCTTCATCTACAATACATGGAATAAACAGGATCGAAAGCTACTTCCAGACAAACCTCACAATCATTGAAATTCCTTCTCCTGGAATTATAAAGTAATCCGTTAGAATGTGGAATTGTTTAATTAATAAAACACCAACATCAGCGCTGCAGCTGATAATCTACAGATAAATGGAAAGAATCTTGATTCCAACTGATCGAGTGAAAACCAGTAAAACATCACATCAATGCTTTTTATTTTACAATATAGTCCAGTGACAGTGAAGGTCCACAGTGAAGAAGAGAAGGAGAAGTGAAAGTGTGAGCAGCAAACTCAGTTCAGTAGCCTTCAGTAGGGAAGAAACAGACATGGGAGGGAGAGACAGAGAGAGGATGAGACAAGTAGTTACAATCATTAACAATCCTCATTATCTGTCCAGTCCTGTTTTTGAAGGTCAGTGTGAGTGTTTTAGGGGTGAATGTTGGATCAGTGTTTCATATTTTCAAACTGCAGTGCAATTCCCAACAAGGCTGTTAAAGTATATAAGAGCAGGGAGGTTATGCTGGAACCGTAAAACTCATTGTTCACGCACCATAATGAGACCTCCAAGGGCAGGTACAGTGTGAGTTCAGATACAGAGTAAAGCAGTGCATTTAGAGGAGAAAGAGCCGGGCAGAAAGAGTGAGGAGATACGGGGAGGCAGGCATATTGCAGGAGAAACTTTACATCTAACCACGTGAAAAATATAAATGGACTGCGCACTGAAAATACTGTCCGCACACAACAATTAAAGTCATGCAGCATCCTAACTTGAAACTACATCGCCATTCCTTCACTGTTACTGGGTCAAAATTCTGGAACTCGCTTCCTAACAGCACTGTGGGTGTACCTACATCACATGGACTGCAGCTGTTCAAGAAGGAGGCTCAACAGCACCTTCTCAAGGGCAATTAGGGATGGGTATTAAATGCTGGCCTGGCCAGTAATGCACACATCCAACAAGTAAATAAGGCAGATAAAAAGTTGGCACCGCATCACTTAAGGAGATAATACAATAGACAAACAAATGTTCTGTCAAAGAGGTTGGTTTGAGGGAGCGTCTTCAAAGAGGGAAGAGAGTTAATGAGATGGAGACGTTTAGAACATAGAACATAGAACAGTACAGCACAGTACAGGCCCTTCGGCCCACGATGTTGTGCCGACCCTTTAACCTACTCTAAGATCAAGCTACCTACATACACTTCAATCTACTATCATCCATGTACCTATCCAGGAGTCACTTAAATGTCCCTAATGTATCTGCTTCTACTACCACCGCTGGCAGTGCATTCCACGCACCCACCACTCACTGTGTAACGAACCTACCTCTGACATCTCCCCGAAAACTTCCTCCAATCACCTTAAAATTATGCCCCATGGTGATAGCCCTTTCCACCCTTGGTAAAAGTCTCTGGTTATCCACTCTATCTATGCCTCTCATCATCTTGTACACCTCTATCAAGTCACCTCTCATCCTTCTTCGTTCAAATGAGAAATGCCCTAGCTCCCTCAACCTTTCTTCAAAAGACATGCCCTCCAGTTCAGGCAGCATCTTGTTAAGTCTCCTCTGCACCCTCTCTAAAGCTTCCATATCCTTCCTATAATGAGGCGATCAGAACTTATCACAATATTCCAAGTGTGGTCGAACCAGGGCCTTATAGAGCTGCAGCATAACCTCGTGGCTTTCAAACTCAATCCCCCTGTTAATGAAAGCCAACACACCATACGTCTTCTTAACAACCTTATCAACTTGCGTGACAACTTTGAGGGATCTATGGACGTGGAAGCCAAGATCCCTCTGTTCCTCCACACTGCCAAGAATCCTATCTTTAAGCCTGTATTCTGCATTCAAATTCGACCTTCCAAAATGAATCACTTCACACCTTTCCAGGTTGAGCTCCATCTGCCACTTCTCAGCCCAGCTGTGCAGCCAGTCAATGTCCCGTTGCAACCTACAACAGCCCTCCACACTATCCACAACTCCAGCAATCTTCGTGCCATCGGCAAACTTACTAATCCAGCCTTCCACTTCCTCATTCAAGTCATTTATAAAAATCACAAAGAGCTGAGGTCCCAGAGCAGATCCCTGCGGAACACCACTGGTCTCCGAGCTCCAGGCTGAATACTTTCCATCTACTACCACCCTCTGTATTCTATGGGCCAGCCAATTCTGCATCCAGACAGCCAACGTTCCCTGTATTCCATGCCTCCTTACTTTCTGAATGAGCCTACCATGGGGAACCTAATCAAGCGCCTTGCTAAAATCCATATACACCACATCCACTGCTCTTCCTTCATCAATGTGTTTGTCACATCTTCAAAGAATTCAATAAGGCTTGTGAGGCAAGACCTGTCCCTCACAAAGCCATGCGGGCTATCTCTAATCAAGCTATGACTTTCCAAATAATCATTAATCCTGTCTCTCAGAATCCTCTCCAATAACTTGCCCACCACCGATGTAAGACTGACTGGTCTGTAATTCCCAGGGTTATCCCGATTCCCTTTCTTGAACAAGGGAATAACATTTGCCACCCTCCAATCATCCGGTACTGCTCCAGTGGACAGTGAGGACGCAAAGATCATCAACAAAGGCGCGGCAGCTCTTCCCTCGCTTCCCGTAAAAACTCTGGGTATATCCCATCTGGCCCCTGGGACCTATCTATGCTCATGTCTTTCAAAATTTCCAGCACATCCTCCTTCTTAACATCAACCTGTTCGAGCATATCAGCCTGTTTCACGCTGTCCTCACAAACGACAAGGTCCCTCACACTAGTAAATACTGAAGCAAAGTATTCATTAAGGACGTCCCCTACCTCCTCCGACTCCAGGCACAAGTTCCCTCCACTATCACTGATCGGTCCTACCCTCACTCTGGCCATCCTCTTGTTCCTCACGTAATTGTAGAACGCCTTGGGATTTTCCTTAATCCTACCCACCAAGACTTTTTCATGTCCCCTTCTAGCTCTCCTAAGTCCATTCTTCAGTTCCTTCCTGGTTACCTTGTAACCCTCTAGAGCCCTGTCTGATCCTTGCTTCCTCAGCCTTAAGTAAACTTCCTTCTTCCTCTTGACTGGCTGTTCCACATCTCTTGACATCCAAGGTTCCTTCACCCTCCCATCCCTTCCTTGCCTCATCGGGACAAACCTATCCAGCAGTCGCAGCAAGTGCTCCCTAAACAACCTCCACATTTCTGTCCTGCATTTCCCTGAGAACAGCTGTTCCCAATTTAATCTCCCCAATTTCTGCATAATAGCATTGTAATTCCCCCTCCCCAATTAAATATTTTCCCATCCCGTCTGCTCCTATCCCTCTCCATGACTATTGTAAAGGTCAGGGAGTTGTGATCACTATCACCGAAATGCTCTCCCACAAGACTCTCCCACTATAGAACAGTGATAATCAATAGATACATTGAAATCACAGTTAAACTGGGCCATGCTATTGGGGAGGGAGGACATTGTTCTGTCCCCTTGTAACACTGAGACTGTGAGATGTCTCATGATCAATCACTAAAAAAAAATCATGAAAATATTCCAGGAGCGGTTAGATCCACATAAGAAAAATGTTAAAAAGTCCTAATGCTCTGATAATTGATCCTCACTGAAACATTTCATTCCAATACATTCAATACACAGAATAATCCAGTAATAATGCCACAGTTATTTAAAACAATACCATTAAATACATGATGCAGTTCCTGCCAGAATGAAAGAGTAGACAATGAGGAGATTCCATCAGGAAATTGCTGGAGAAGAACAGGTGGCTGTGTAACACTCACAGAGGGAAATAATACCCAGTACAGCTATACAGTTAACATCGACTTACACCATTAACAGCTGAGATACTGCTTACCAGCCACTCCAATTGCTCCAAGTACAGGATAATAAATGCGTTCCATCTGAACCATTATTGGATATCCCATTTCTGTCAGAAGCAGGGACTTCTATTAACCTGGAATCCACAGCACCAGCAGGCATGCTGAGCTGATTCATTCCAATGGGTCCTTATTTATACAGGGGATAAGTCTCCACTGACACGGTTATACCCCTGATCATTGCTATTAGTTACACTCACCTGAACAAACACATGACATCAGCAGCTTTGACTCTGATGTAAATAATGTGGTGGATAAAACACTATCAATTCAATGTCAATGACATTTTCTTAGTTAGACCTCTCTCGGGAATGAATCTGAAATCGGTACTCATACTGCAATTATGAGTGGTGTCATTTACATTTTCCATATTATTGCATTGACCATGTTCACTCCTGGCATTTCTACTGCAAATGTAACTGATCTGTCTGCAGTGGACACTGAATCCAGGGACAAAAGCAATCCCGTTTCAATCTGTCCCTGCCTTTTCCCAGTTAAAATGTGAACTTTGAGTCTCTGATTCGGGACCATGTTCAGGGTTACAGCCCAGAAACTACTGTGAGTGATATTACGGGACACCGAGAACCAGCCTAAAATGGCTGACTAATGTTTGTGGATTTCAACAGATGTTTGAGAGAGGAGAGAGACAGAGACAGACAGAAAGAAAGATAAAGAGAGAGACACAGACCAAGACACAGAGAGTGATAGCAAGATATTTGTCATTGGACAGAGGAAGAGGAGGAGGCCATTTGCCCTCTCAACCCTCTTCTGTCATTCAATGAGCTCATGGCTCATGTGTGATCTAACTCCATGTACCTATCTTTGCCCCTTAATACCTTTGGTTAACAAAAATCTGTCAAACTCAGATTTAAAAACTAACAAGTGTCTCAGCAGCAATTGCTGTTTGTGGAAGAGAGTTCATTTCACTCCTGAAAGGTTTTTAGACTGCGTTTAGATTTTTAGACTATGCCCCCAAGTTCCTGACTCCGCAGCCAGTGGCAATAGTTACTCTCTGTCCACCCGTTCAGTTTCCCTTATCTTGTAAACATTCATCAAATAACACCACAACCTTCTAAATTCCAGGGAAAGATCATGTTGGAGCGGGGCGGGGGTGGTGGGGGGCTGGTGGGGGAGACTGGAGCAGATGGTTTGGGAAAGTGGATAAACTGAAGCAATGGATGAGGAGACCGAGGATTCAATACAGTGAGAGGAGAGGCTGAGATTCACAGGGAGAGACTGCAGCAGAGTGTTAGAGGAAATCTAATCGATAGATCCCAGTAATACAACTCAATTAATACATTCAAACAATAATCCCTGTCGTTATTGGTGTTGGAGAGCAGTTCATTGTTTCTACAATATAGTCAATATATTTAGTCTGTACAGGCTATTAAATATAAATTTAAATATATTTCTGATATCAGCCTCGCTCTTTATTGAATTCAGTAGTCACAGAGATTTTAAAGTGCAGTATTTAAATAATGAATTACCATCAGCGCTGAACTGATTCTATTCTGTTTATTCAGTCACTAAGTAAGGAATAGGAACTTTCTGCAAAAGAGAATGAGGACCTGACAGAAATCAACACAGAGAATCAAGTCCAACAGGAAAATGAACACAATCTGACAACAAACAACTTCAACTCACAGTTTCTCTCACTAATTGTTCTGGACATCCCAGCACTTTATGATAGTGAAATATTTACACTGCTGCTTCTTTCTCTTTGTCTTTACTTCTGCTTTTCTTTTTCCATCGGTTTCGTTCTCCCTGCTACTTTTCTCCTTCCCTATCTCTCTGGAGTACACACACCCTGTAAATTGTTACTTAATGCTACTTTTCACATATGATTTATACCTAAAATTCTGCGCCTGTGTTCTTTTCACCTGCCCCAGGTTCAATGATTCTATTCTCAGAGTCAGTTTCTTCAATGGTGAAACCTTTTTCAATAATTTAATGCGTCTACAGAACACTCAAGTCTCCATATGATCACCTACGCTCTTCACTTCATCTCCAATACATGGAATAAACAGGATCGAAAGCTACTTCCAGACAAACTTCACAATCATTGAAATTCCTTCTCCTGTAATTATAAAGTAATCAGTTAGAATGTGGGATTGTTTGATCAATAAAACACCAACATCAGCGCTGCAGCTAATAATCTACAGATAAATGGAAAGACTCTTGATTCCAACTTTCGAGTGTAAACCAATATAACATCACATCAATACTTTCTATTTTACAATGTAGTCCAGTGACAGTGAAGGGTCCACAGTGAAGCAGGGAAGGAGATGTGAAATTGCCTGCAGGAAACTCAGTTCAGTAGCCAGACCTCTGAAGCAACGTCAGACACACACAGAATGAAATAATATTTGATAACAGTGATAATCAATAAATACATTGAAATCCCAGTTAAATTGAGCCACGTTATTGGGGAGGGAGGACATTGTGCTGTCCCCTTGTAACACTGAGACTGTGAGATGTCTCATGATCAATCACTGAAAAAAAAGCATCCTTAAAAAGTATTGCAGGACGGGTTAGATCCACATCATGAAACTGTTCAAAGCTCCTGATGGTCTGATTCGTGATACTAACTGAGATGCTTGATTTGAATGCTCTCAATACACTGAATAATCCAGTAACAATGCCACGGTTGCAGAAACCAATTCCATCAAGGACATAATACAACTCCTGCAGGACTGAAAGAACAGACAATGAGGAGATTCGATCAGTAAATTGCTGGAAAAGAACAGGCGGCTGTTTAATACACATACAGTGAAAAATAACACCGAGTACAGCAGCACATATGGATGAAAATGGAATAGTGTAGGTCAGATGGTTTCACAGGTCGGCGCAACATCGAGGGCCGAAGGGCCTGTACTGCGCTGTAATGTTCTAATTCTAATTCACAGTTAACATCGATTTACACCATTAACAGCTGAGATGCTGCTTACCAGAAACTCCAATTGGTGCAAGTACAGGATAGTAAATGGATATGAACTGATAGATTACTGGATATCCCATTTCTTTGAGAAGCAAAGACTTCTGTTAGCCTGGAATCCACAGCTCCAGCAGGCACTCTGAGCTGATCCATTCCAATGGGTCCTGATTTATACAGGGGATAAGTCTCAACTGACACTGTTATACCCCTGATCATTGCTATTAGTTACACTCACCTGAACAAACACATTACATCAGCAGCTTTGACTCTGATGTAAATAATGTGGTGGATAAAACACAATCATTTCAATGTCAATGACATTTTCTCTCTCGGAATAATCCTGAAAACTGTACTCATACTGGACGGGTGCTCCAATTATGAGTGGCATCATTTACATTTTCCATAATATTGTATTGACCTCGTTCACTCCTGGCATTTCTATTGTAAATGTAACTGATCTGTCTGCAGTGGACACTGAATCCAGGGACAAAAGTAATCCCGTTTCACTCTGTTCCTGCCTTTTCCCAGTTAAAATGTGAACTTGGAGGATCTGATTCAGGAACATGTTCAGGGTTGTAGCCCAGAAACTACTGTGGGTGATATTGGGTGACAGGCTCTGTACATGTACATTAGGGAGGCAGTCGCACAGTGATAATATCACTGAGCTAGTGATCAAGAGGTCCAACATGATGGGCTGGGGACAGGGGTTCAAAACCCACCATGGCAGATGTATAAAATAGAGGCAGCTCCCCCTCAGTGTATAAACGGGACGGAGCTCCCTCTCTATGTATAAATTGGAAAGAGCTCCCTGTCTATGTATAAAGTGGAGGGATCTCCCTCTCTCTGTATAAACTGGATGGAGCTCCCTCTCTATGCACAAAGTGGAGGGAGAACCCTCTCTATGTATAAAGAGAAGGGAGCTCCCTCCCGAAGTACAAACTGGATGGAGCTCCCTCTCTATGTATAAAGTGGAGGTTGCTCCCTCTCTATGAATAAATTGGAGGGAACTCCCCCTCTATGTATATACTGGAGGGAGCTCCCTCTCTATGTATAAAGTGAAGAGAGCTCCCTCTCTACGTATAAAGTGGAGGGAGCTCCCTCTCTCCGTATAAAGTGGAAGGTGCACCCTCTCTATGTATAAAGTGGAGGGAACTCCCCCTCTAAGTATAAAGTGAGGGAGCTCCTTCTCGACGTCTAAAGTGGAGGGAACTCCCTCTCTACTTATATAGTGAGGGAGCTCGCTCTCTGCGTATAAAGTGGAGGGAGCTCCCTGTCTATGTATGAAGTGGAGGGAGCCCCTTCTCTACGTATAAAGTGGAGGGAGCTCCCTCTCTATGTATAAAGTGGAGGGCGATTCACGACAAAGGAGAGAGGGAAATGTAAACAAATGGAGAGAGAGACGAAATGAAAGACAGTGAGAGACAGAAGAGACAGTGAAATGAGAGCTTGACAGAATCCCAGTAACAATCGCCATTGTCTGACCAGTCCGGTATTGGGGATTTACTGCGACTGTTTTAGGGCCGAGTGTTGGCACAGTGTTTGATATTTTCAGACTGCAGTGACATTCCCAACAAGGGCAAGGTTGCAGGTTCGTAATTAACCACGGAATGGCTCTAAACATTGCTGTCCAGGGAGAGAGGAAAGGGGAGAGATGGAGGGAGACAGACACAGAGAGAGTGGTACAGAGACATTGCGGGGAGAGAGAGTGAGTTAGAGGGAGAAAGACAAAGCGAGAGACAGATACAGAGGGAGAGAGGCAAACAACGAGAAGGAGAGAGACAGACAGAGGGTGAAACAGAGACTGAGGGAGAGGCAGACAGAGAGAGTGTGACAGGGCGAGATTATAGGAGAAACTTTAGATTTACCAATGTTTGAAAAAAGATAAAATTAAAATATAAAACTGGCTGTGCACAAGAACTAAATCTGAAAGGAAACATTGGGGGTTTAGTGTGAGTGTTTTGGAGGCAACTGTTGGATCACTGTTTCATATTTTCAAACTGCAGGGACATTTAATGCTGTTGAAAAATATTATCAGAAATTGACAAACTTTAGAAGCAGGGGAATGGGGATACAGGGTGAGAGGGGACCTTGACAGAACCTCAGTAACAATCCCCATGATCTGCCCAGTCCTGTATTGGGGGTTTAGTGTGAGTGTTTCGGGGGCGAGTGTTGATCAGTGTTTGATATTTTCAAACTGCAGTGACGTTCCCAGCAAGGGCAAGATTTACAGGTTCAAAATTAACCAAGAATTGGATAAAAACATTTCTGTCCATTGGAAGATAGAGTGAGATATGGTGTGAGACAGGTGCAGGCACAGTCATGGACTGATGCAGAGAAAGAGTGAGAAGGAGATAGAGGGATAGAGAGAGATGGCGACAGACAGACATGAAAGGGAGACAGATAAAGGATGAGACAAGATGTAACCGTCAGTAACAGTCCTCATTATCTGCCCAGTCCTGTATTGGCAGTTTAGTGTGAATGTTTTACGGGTGAGCGTTGGATCAGTGTTTGATATTTTCAAACTGCAGTGACCTTCCCAACAAGGCAGGTATAGAATAGAAGAGCAGGGAGGTTACGCTGGAACTGTATAACTCATTGGTTCGGCCACAACTTGAGTACTGTGTGCAGTTCTGGTCACCTCATAACAGAAAGGATGCAATTGCACTAGTGAGGGTGCAGAGGAGATTTACGAGGATGTTGCCAGAACTGGAGAAATGCAGCTATGAAAAAAGCTTGTACAGGCTGGGGTTATTCTCTCTGGAACAGAGAAGGCTGAGGGGAGATCTGATTGAAATGTGAGGGGCTTGGATAGAGTGGAGGTGAAGAATCTACTCACCTTAGCTGACAGCTCAGTGACGAAGAGGCATAGAATTAAAGTGATTGGTAGAAAGTTTAGAGGAAAGATGAGGAAAATGTTTTTCACCCAGAGGGTGGTGAGGGTCTGGAACACACTGCCTGAGAGGGCAGTTGAGGCAAAGAACCTCAACTCATTCAAAAGGAGTCTGGACATGCACCTCAAGTGACGTAATCCACAGGGGTACGGGACAAATGGTGGCAGATGGGATAAGAATAGGTGGATCGTTTTTCGGCCGGCACAGACACGATGGGCCAAATGGCCCCTTTCTTTACCTTAAATTTTCTATGATTCTAAAGGAAAGAGTTGCTGGTGCAAAATTAACCAAGAAATGTCTGAAAGCATTGCTGTCCTGGGACAGAGAGATGGAGGGAGAGATGAAAGGAGGGAGAGAGATACAGAGTGAGGCAAAGAGGGAGATACAGGGAGAGAGGGAGAGAGAGAGACAGGGACGACAGAGAGAGAGCGAGGGTGGGGGTAGAGACAGAGCGAGAGGGGGAAACAGACACAGAGAAGGAGGGAGAGAAAGAAACAGGGGAGAGAGAGACAGGGGAGGCAGAGGGGAGTGAAAGACAGACAGAGGGAGTGGCAGAGAGAGAGATAGAGGATCGGCAGGGGGATAGACAGGGAGGGACAGAGGGAGATGGAAAGACAGACAGAGAGAGAGCTGGAGATGGAGAGACAGAGAGAGAGAGAACGATTGGGAGAGACAGGGATGGGGGAAAATGGATAGATGGAGAGACTGAGACAAAGAGAGAGTGGTGAGACAGGGATTGGCAGGGCGAGGGACAGCGAAAGGAGGAAGACCAAGAGAGAGCGAGGCAGAGCAAGAGAAATAGAGTGTGGGACAAAGGGAAGGACAGAGGGAGGGGCAGAGAGAGACGGGGAGACCGAGAGAGAGAGAGAGACAGGACAAAGGGAGAGAGAGAGAGAGAAAGAGAGGAATGATAGAAACATACAGAGAGACAGCGACAGAGAGTGGAGAGACTACAGCAGCAACTTTCGGTCAGTTATTTTCACTTTGGTTGTGGAAAACGTCTGGAAAAATAATTCGGATCAATATCAATAGTCACATGGACAAATGCGAGTTAATTAAGAAAAGGCAGTATGGATTTCTTAAGGGAAAATCATGTTTAACTAACTGGCTGGAGTTTTTTGAGGAGGTTACAGAGAGGGTTGATGAGGGCAATGCTGTTGATGTGGTGTACATGGACCTTCGTTGACACAATGCCACACAACAGACTTGTGAGCAAACTTGTAGCTCAGAATAAAAGGGACGGTAACAACATGGATACGGAATTGGCTGAGTGACAGGAAAAGAAGAGTCGTGTTTAATGGATGTTTTTCAGGCTGGAGAAAGGTTTGTAGTGGAGTTCCCCAGCGGTCAGTGTTGGGACCCTTGCTTTTCCTGATATATATTCATGACCAAGACTTGGTGAACAGGGTACAATTTCAAAGTTTGCTGATGATACGAGACTTGGAAGCATTGTGAACTGTTAGCAGGATAGTGACACACTTCAAAAGGACATAGACAAGTTGGTGGAATGGACAGGCAGGTGGCAGATAACGTTCAATGCATAGAAATGTGAAGTGATTCATTTTGGGAGGAAGAACATGGAGAGACAATATAGAATAAAGGGAACAATTCCAAAGGGGGAGCAGGAGCAGAGGGACCTGGGTATAAATGAGCAGAAGTCATTGAAAGTGGCAGGACAGATTGAGAGAGCGGTTAATAAAGCATACAGTATCCTTGGATGTTTTAATAGGGGCATAGTGTTCACGAGCAAGGAGTTTATGTTGAACTTGTATAAGACACTAGTTCGTCCTCAGCTGGAGTATTGCGTCCATTTCTGAGTGACAATTATAGGAAATTCGTGAGGGCATGGGAGAGAGTACAGAAGGGATTCAAGAGAATGGTTCCAGGGATGAGGAATTTCAGTTATGAATATAGATTGGAGAAGTTAGGACTGTTTTCCTTGGAGAAGAGAAGGCTGAGAGGTGATTTGATAGAGGTATTCAAAATTATGAGGGATCCTGACAGAGTAGACAGAGAGACACTCTTGTCACTTGTGAAAGGATCGAGAACGAGATGGCACAGATTGAAAATATTTGGTAAGAGATGCAAAAGTGACATGGGGAAAAACTTTTTCATGCAGTGAGTGGTTAATGTCTGGAATGCGCTGCCTGAGAACGTCGTGGAGGCAGGTTCAATTGAAGCATTCAAAGGGAATTAGACAGTTATATGAAAAATAAGAATGTGCAGGGTTATGAGGAGAAGGCGGGGTAATGGAACTGAAAATTGCACTCTCGGAAAACCAGTGCAGACAAGATTGCACGAATGGCCTCCTTAAGTAATGCAACAAATCTGAGACAGAGGCAGAGAAAGAGAGAGAAGGAGAGATAGATAAAGATGCAGAAGGAGAGAGAGCATGTGCGAGAGACAGAGACAGATAGACAGAGAGAGGGAGAGGCAGAAAGAGAGACAGACAGGCAGATGGAGACAGAGAGACAATGACATAGAGAAAGAGGGAGAGAGAGAGAGAGAGAGAGAGAGAGAATGACAGATAGGGAGGTAGAGAAAGAGACAGATTGGGGGGGAGAGATGATCTGAAAGAAAAGCAGAGTTATGGATTGAGACAGAATAAGAGGGAGATAGAGAGGGAGAGACAGTGATAGAGAGAGGGAGAAAGAGAGATGGACACAGAAAGAGAGGAGAGGCATAGAAAGGAAGATGGAGAAAGAGAGAGAGAGAATCTCACAGTGGAGATACACGAATAACAGAGCCACACAGTGACACTCAGAGCAGAGATACTATTATACCAGACCGACTCAGCGACTCTCCCTGTGGAGATATTATATTAACAGACTCACTCAGTGACTCTACTTGCAGATATACGATCAAAAGAGACCCAACAGTGACTCTCCCTGCGGAGATATTAAAATAACAGATCCACTCACTGACTATCCTTGTGGTGATACTATAATAACAGACCCACTCAGTGACTCTCCCTGTGGAGGTATTAAAATAACTGACCAACTCAGGGACGCTCGCTGTGGAGAGAGTACAAAAACAAACCCACTCAGTGAATCTCCCTGCGGAGATATTATCATAACAGACACAGACAGTGAATATCCCAGGGCAGATACTATGATGAAAGACCAATGAGAGACTCTCCCTGTGGAGATAAAATAATAACAAATCATCTCAGCCATCCTCACTGTGGGGATCGACTAAAGACATTCCCTAACAGTGACTCTCCCTGTGGAGATACCTAAATAACAGACCAACTCCGTGATTCTCCCTATGGAGATACCATAATAAAATAACCAATCAGTGACTCTCCAGTGGAGATCAAATAATACGAGATCTACTCCGTGACTCTCCATGTGGAGATACTCTGACAAAAGGCCCACTCAGTGACTCTCGCTGTGGAGCTACTATAATAACAGACCCACTCAGTGACTCTCCCAGTGAAGATACTATAATAACAGACGGACTCAGTGACTCTCCCTGTGGAGATGGTGTAATAGCAGAACCACTCAGTGACTCTCCCTGCGGAGATACTGTAACAACAGACGCACTCAGTGGCATTCCCTGTGGAGATACAATAATAACAGACCATCTTAGCTACCTTCACTGTGGGCATGCTATAATGACATACCCTATTAGTGACTGTTCCTGTGGAGATACCTGAATAATAGACGAAATCCGTGACTTTCCCTGTGGATAGACCTGAACAAAAGTACCAGTCAGTGTTTCTCCAGTAGAGATACAATAATAACAAACCCATTCAGTGACGCTCCCAGTGGAGATCAAATTAATAACAGACTCGGTACGTGACTGTCCCAGAGCAAAACACATAATATCAGACCCACTCAGCGACTTTCCCTATGGAGATACTAAAGTAACAGACACATTCAGTGACAAACACAACGGAGTACTTTGATCAAAGACCCATTCAGTGACTCTCCCTGTAGAGAACGAATAATAACAGAGCATCTCAGCCTCCTTCACAGTGGGGATCCTATAATAACATACCTTGTCAGTGACTCGCCCTGTGGAGATAACGGAATAACAGACCCACTCTCGGACGTTCCTTGTGGAGCTACCATCATAACAGACACATTCAATCACTCTCCCTGCGGAGATGCTGTAATAACAGAGCCACTCAGTGACTCTATCCGAGGATATACAATAATAACAGAGCCACTCAGTGACTCTATCCGAGGATATACAATAATAACAGAGCCACTCAGTGACTCTATCCGAGGATAGACAATAATAACAGAGCCACTCAGTGACACTATCCGAGGATATACAATAATCACAGAGCCACTCAGTGACTCTATCCGAGGATATACAATAATAACAGACCCACTCAGTGACTCTATCCGAGGATATACAATAATAACAGACCCACTCAGTGACTCTATCCGAGGATATACAATAATAACAGATCCACTCAGTGACACTATCCGAGGATATACAATAATAACAGATCCACTCAGTGACTCTATCCGAGGATATACAATAATAACAGATCCACTCAGTGACTCTATCCGAGGATATACAATAATAACAGATCCACTCAGTGACTCTATCCGAGGATAGACAATAATAACAGAGCCACTCAGTGACTCTATCCGAGGACATACAATAATAACAGATCCACTCAGTGACTCTATCCGAGGATATACAATAATAACAGAGCCACTCAGTGACTCTATCCGAGGATATACAATAATAACAGAGCCACTCAGTGACTCTATCCGAGGATAGACAATAATAACAGATCCACTCAGTGACTCTATCCGAGGATATACAATAATAACAGACCCACTCAGTGAATCTCCCTGTGGAGATACTATAACAACAGACCCACTCAGTGAATCTCCCTGTGGAGATACTATAATAGCAGACACATGCAGTCACTCGCCTGTGGTGATGCGATAGAAATAGACCCACTCCGTGGAGATACTGGAATAAAGGAGCCACTCACCCACTCACTCTGTGGAGGTACTATAATAACAGAACCACTCCGTAACTCTCCCTGTGGAGATACTGCAATAACAGACCCAATCATTCAGTGACTCTCCCTGTGGAGATAAAATAATAACAGAGCATCTCAGCCACCTTCACTGTGGGGATCCTATATTGACATACCCTATCAGTGACTCTCGCTGTGGAGATACTGGAATAACAGACCCACTCTCTGACATTCCCTCCGGAGCTCCTATTATAACAGATCCAATCATTCACCTTCCTAGAGGAGATACTATAATAACAGACCCGCTCTGTGACACTCCCTGAGGAGCAACTATAATAACAGACAAATCCGTCACCTCACTGTGCAGATAATATAATAACAGAACCATTCATTTACTCTTCTTGTGTAAATACTATGATAACAGACACACTCAGTGACTCTAACAGAGGAGCTACTGCAATAACTGACACATTCAGTGACTCTCCCGGTGGAATAGTAACAATAGTAACAGAGGTACAATAGTAACAGAGACACTCAGTCACTCTCCCTGCGGAGATACTGTCAGAACAGATCCACTCAGTGACTCGATCCACGGAGATAGAGAAATAACATACCCACTCAGTGACACTCCCTATGGAGTTTCTATAATAACATACCCACTCAGTGACTCTCCCTTTGGCGAGACTGGAATAACAGATCCACTCAGTGACTCTGTCCGTGGAGATACAAGAATTTCAGCCCCACTCCGCCACTCTTCCTGTGAAGTTACTAAAATCACAGAACCACTCAATGACTCTCCCTGTGGGATACTATACTAACAGACCAACTCAGTCACTCTCCCTGTGGACATACTGTAATAACAGACGCACTGCATGACTCTCCCTGTGGAGTTACTAAAATAACATACCAACTCAGTGGCTATCCCCGGGGAGATACTGCAATAACAGAACCACTCAGTGACTTCCCCTGTGGACATAAAATAATAACAGACCCACTCAGTCACTCTCCCTGTGGAGGTACTATAATAACAGAGACACTCAGTGACTCTACCTTTGGAGATACTATAATAACAGACCCACTCATTGAGTCTCCCTGTGGAGGTACGATATTAACAGACTCAATCAGTGACTCTCCCAGTGGAGATCAAATAATAACAGACCCACTCAGTGACTTACCAGTGTAGACACTAAAATAACAGACCCACACAGTGACAATCACAGTGTAGATACTATGATCAAAGACCCACTCAGTGACTCTGCCTGTGGAGAAAAAATAATGACAGAGCATCTCCGCCTCCCTGACAGTGGGGATCCTACAATAACATACCCTATTAGTGACCCTCCCTGCAGAGCTACTAAACAAAAGACTCACTCAGTTACCCGCCCTATGGAGATACAATAATAACCGACCGCTCAGCCACTCCCTGTGGAGATGCTATAATAACAGACCCACTCAGTCACTCTCTCTGTGGAGATAAAGTAATAAAAGACCATCTCAGCCACCTTCACAGTGGGGATTCTATAATGACATACCCTATCAGTGACTGCCCCTGTGGCGATGCCTGATTAAAGACCAACTCAGTGACACTCACTGTGGAGAGACCTTAATAAAAGACACAGTCAGTTTTTCTCCTGTGGAGATACTATAATAACAGACCCAATCAATGACTCTCCCAGTGGAGATCAAATAATAACAGAACCACTCAGCGACTCTCCCAGTGTAGATGCTAAAATAACAGACCCATGCAGGGACATTCACAGTGTAGATACAATAATCAAAGACCCAATCGGTGACTCTCCCTGTGGAGAAAACATAATAACAGACCATCTAAGCCTCCCTCACAGTTTGTATCCCAGAATAACATCCCCTATTAGTGACACTCCCTGTGGAGATACATATCAACAGACCCACCCAGTCACTCGCCCTGTTGAGATACAATAATAACAGACACACTCAGCCACTCTCCCTGTGGCGATGCTGTAATAACAGACCCTTTCAGTGACTCTCGCTGTGGAGATACTTCAACAACAGACTCACTCAGTGACCCTCCCTGTGGAGATAGTGTAATAACAGACCAATCAGTGACCCTCCCTGGGAGATAATATAATAACAAACCACTCAGTCACTCTTCTTGAGGAAATACTATGATAACAGACGGACTCGCTGTGGAGGTACATTCAGAACAAACCCACTCAGTAATCCTTCCTGTGGAGATGCTATAATATTCGATGCACATGTTGACTCCAGCTGAGGAGATACTGGAATAACAGACCCACTCAGTGACTCTCCCAGTGGAGGTACTTCAATAACACACATTCAGTCACTCTCCCTGTGGCGATACTGCAATAACAGATCCACTCAATGACTCTCCCTGTGGAGATACAATAATAACAGACCCACTCAGTGACTCTCCCAGTGGATATACTAAATTACAGACCCACTCTGTGACTCTCCCTGTGGAGATATAATAATAACAGACCCACTCAGTGACTCTCCCAGTGGAGTTACCATAATAACAGACCCACTGTGGGATTCACCCTGCCGATATACTAAAATAACAGACCCACTGAGTGATTTTCCCTGTGGACATACAACAATAACAGACCCACTCAGTGACCTTCCTGTGGAGATACTATAATAAAACTACCACTTCCTGCAACTTATTATGGTGGTACTAAAGTAACAGACGCACTCAGTGAGTCTCCCTATGGAGATACTTTAATAACATTCACACTCATTCACTCTCGCTGTGGAGATACCGTAAGAAGAGAAACACTCAGTGACTCTCCCAGTTGCAATATTATAATAGATCTACTCAGTCAATCTCCCTGTGGAGATACTGCAAGAACAGGTCCGCTCCGTCACTCTCCCTGTGGAGAAACTATGATAACAGACCATCTCAGCCACCTTCACTGTGGGCATCCAACAATGTTATACCCTATCATTGACTATCCCTGTTGAGATGCCTGATTAACATACCCACGCAGAGTCTCTCCAGTGGAGATCAAATAATAACAGACCCACTCAGTCACTATCCCTGTGGAAATATTATAATAACAGACTACCTCAGTGACGGTCCCTCTGGAGATTCTATAGTATCAGGCCCCCTCAGTGACTCTCTCCCTGGAGATAATATAATAACCAACACACTCAGTGAAGCTCCCTGCGGATGTCGTAAAATAACAGACCCACTCAGAGACTCTCCCAGTGGAGAAAACGTAATATCAGACCAACTCAGTCGCTTTCCCTGTGGAGATAATATAATAACAAACTCACTCATTGACTCTCCCTGTGGAGAAACGATCACGCAGACCACTTCAGTGACACTCACAGTGGAGAAAAAAATAATATCAGACCCACTCAGTCACTCTCCCTTTGGAGATACTATAGTAACAGTGTCGCCCCTTCTCTACTAGGGCCAACCACATACTGCTTCAGAAAATTATCCTGGACATACTTAAATTCTTCTCCATCTGATACCTTAGCACTAAGGCAGTCCCAGTCAATATTAGGGAAGTTACCTACTATTACAACCCTGTAATTCGTACACCTATCTGTCATTTCCCTACAAATATGCTTCTCCACTTCCCTCTGACCATTGGGGGGTGGGGGTGGGGGTGGGGGGCTATATTATAATCCCATCAAAATGATCACCCCTTTCTTATGTCTACGTTCTACCCACATCACCGAGCTGGACGTTCCCCACGGGATATCCTCTCTAAATACTGTCGTGATGTCCTCCCTAATCAATAGTGCAACTCCCCCTCCTCTCTTACCTCCACCTCTGCAACACCGGAAGCATCCATATCCCGGAACATTCAGATGCCAGTCCTGCCCATCCCACAACCACGTTTCCGTAATAGCTATAATATCACAATTCCAATCTACCGAGCAGTGCTCTGAGTTCATCTGCCTTACCTTTAAGGCTTCTTGCATTAAAGTAAATGCAGTTTAACCTACCAGACCTTCCACGCTCCCTGTCCTGCCCCTTCCCGGCCTGCCTACTGGACTTGCTTGCTTTAACATTTACATTTGCCTCATCTATCTCATAGGAGAGACTACTACTTTGGGTGCCACCCCACCTGCCAGACTAGTTTAAACCCTCCCGAGCAGTACTAGCAAACCTGCCAGCAAGGATATTGGTCGCCCTCCAGTTTAGATGCAACCCGTCCTTCTTGTACAGGTCACCTCTGCACCAGAAGAGATCTCAATGATCCAAGTAGCTGAAGCCCTCCCGCCTACACCAGCTCTTCGGCCACGCATTCATTTACCTTATCCTCCTATTCCTACTCTCACTTGCACGTGGCACAGGGAGTAATCCTGAGATTGCAACCCTAGAGGTCCTGCATTTTAACCTTCTGCCTCACTCCCTATATTCACTTTGCAGGACCTCATCTCTCTTCCTGCCTATGTCGTTAGTACCAATATGGACCACGACCTCTGGATGCTCACCTTCCCCTTTCAGAATGTCCTACAGCCACTCCGAGACATCCTTGACCCGAGCACCAGGGAGGCAATATATCATCCTGGAGTCTCGTTTGCAGCCACAGAAACGCCTATCTGCACCCCTAATGGTAGAATCCCCTATCACTAACGCTCTTCCACCACTTTTCCTCCCCTGCTGTGCAGCAGAGCCCTCCGTGGTGCCACGAACATGGATATTGCTGCTTTCCCCTGGGAATTCATTACCCCCCCCCGCCACCGCCCCCCCCCCCACACCCAACAGTATCCAAAGTGGTATGTCTGTGTGAGAGGGGTATGGCCACAGGGGACTCCTACACTACCTGCTTGCGGGTACTGCTCATTCTGGTAGTCACCATCTCTTGTCTGCCTGTGCAGCCATTATCTGTGGTGTGACCACCTCACTAAACGTGCTATCCACGACGTCCTCGGCATAGCGGATGCTCCACAGTGAACACACCCGCAGCTGCAGCTCCGTAATGCAAGTAGTCAGTAGCTGCAGATGGATACACTTGCTGCACACATGCTCATCAGAGACACTGGAAGCATCCCTGACTTTCAAAATAGCGCAGGAAGAGCATATCACGGGGCTGAACTCTCCTGTCATGACTTACCCTTAGATCAATTAGTTATTCCCTTCATTAAAGAATGCTAGGGGCCGTGTTCTATCCATTCCCATCTAAAATCCTTCATAAGCTACACTGAATTAAAAAAAAACACTTTAGTAGCACTCACATTATCAACAGCGGGGTTTTCTTCAACAACAAATAAAATCCTCTTATTTTGTGACATATTTAAATGCACTAACAGCCGTGACTCACCAACCAATCAGCTTGCAGCTCTCCTCTGACATCACTGTTGGCTTTTTGGCAAAACTCGGGCGCGCTGCAAGAGCTCCGTTCCACTCCGCTCCCAGAATAAAACACACCAGCCAGATTTGTTTAATAAACAACAATATTATCGGTTTATTATTAAATAAGGCATAACCAGTAATGACGTGAAACATAAACACACAGATTGAAATTCTAAAGTTCCCTTTTTACCTTCACCCCTCACACTCATACACAGATACACCGTTTAACGGGAAAAATATTTTTTTTTTGCTTTTGAGAGCCCTGTTACAGACAAAAAAACACTTGGGCTGAATATTTGTTAATTCTTGAAGAAGCAGCAGATGAGATATCTTGTGTTCCCAAAACTGGCCTACAGTCTGCCCACCGAGTACATATAGATAGGTCACTGGGACCTTCTTGAACAGTTCTTTTCAGGCAGTATTGAGAAATAACTTAGCAGGAATTTATTCAATGACAGGAGACGGATGAGTTGACACTGTGGACAGCTCAGGGTCTTTTAGAGAGGTGCTGGGCACCTCAGCTGGGTTGTGGTCTTCACTCCATCATTGGGAATTCTCTTCTCTCCTTGGATGTTCTCTCCCTTCTTATACAGTTCAACCCCAGCTCAAAACAATTCAAAAGAGAAACCGACAGTAGGATGTCAACCTTTGCCCTGTATCAAACTTGGCCTATCACTTCTTTGTAAACTATTGCTCCAGGTGTCCAAAGCTCTCTGTCGTTTACTGAGCTAGAAGTCAGGTGGTTTCCCAGAAAGGCTTGCTTCCTCACAAGACCTCTCAGGGCCCCTTTTAGAAAATATTTCCAGGGACCGTTTCTCCAAAGTCATGCGGCCTTTACATGACCCCCTTTGGCAAGCCCAAAGTTTGATGTTTCTTCATTCTTTCAAAAATGAATCCTCAAACAATATATTTAACAAAACACAGAGACACTTTTGTAACAATATATAGCCCACCAGTGTCATGAGGATATCAGTGACTTGCTGAAGCAACCTTTTGATAACCATTTTCTTTCTCTTTTGACAGGCGATGTTATCTTCTGTTGGAAAGGACGATGAAGATGCTGCAGTGTGAAAGAACTATATTTAAGATGCACTATCTATACTTATTTGCGTCGCTCGTCTTCAGTGTATATGGGCGTGTGTGAGAGAGCGAGGCACCATGTGACTCACATGCAAATTGATATGTGAAGTTGTATTGCATTCATTTTTGGAATTGCAGCAATGCAGTTGAACTGCTGCTGTGTATCCGGGTTATGGCTTTCATTTGTTTCTCTGTTTTGGTCGATACTTCCTGCAATTCAGTTTGATTTTATTACTATCTGTTTCAAATTACAATTCATCTTCTTTTGCATATATGCATATCAGACTTGAGACAGCAGAACCTGCTCGGTGAATTAAATGTCATGTGCTCTCGTGTAGGAATATGGGAACATCGGAGCATAGGAACAGGCGTAGGCTATTTAACCTATCAAACCTTCTCTGTCATTCAGTTAGAGCATGGCTGATCATGTACCTCCATGCCACTTTCCCGCGCTATCACCATATCCCTTGATGCCATTAGCATCCAGATATCCATCGATTTCTGTCTTGCACATGCTCAATGATTGAGCCTCCACTGCTCTCTGGGGTAGAGAATGCCACAGATTCACCACCGTCTGAGTGAAGAAATTCCTCCTCATCTCAGTCCTAAACGGTCTGCCCCTTCTTCTGAGACTGTGTCCCCTGCTTCTCGGCTCACCAGCCAGGGGAAACATCCAATCTCCATTTACCCTGTCACGTCCTGTAAGATTTTTTGTACGTTTCAACCAGATCATCTTTCATTCTTCAAAACTCTAGAGAATAGAGGCCCAGTTTCTTCATCCTCTCCTCAAAAGACAATCCCGCCATCCCACGGATTAAGTTGGCCAACATACCATTTGCCTTCCTAATAGCTTGCTACACCTGCATGCTAGCTTTCAGTGACTCAGTGAACAAGGACACCCTGGTCCCTTCAGACGTCAACATTTTCCAACGTCTCACTGTAGATAGATAAATAGACAGGCTGACAGATGGTCAGAGAGAGACAGATGGTGAGACAGAGAGACAGATAAAAATGTGGCTAGAGAGAGAGACACAAAGGTAGACAGACAGACAGAAATTCAGATAGATGGACTGACAAAAAATAGAATGATACATTTACTGTGGCTGGAAGCAATGAAATGATTAAAGTAGTTCATTTCAAGGACACTTTAGAATTAATGTGTCAGGGTACAATTTAGTTTACTGTGGTGTTTAGTGTCTGATTCATGTCTATTTGACTAATGTTTACCTATACATTGCGAGACGGGAAGGGCTGAATATGCTCATCACAAGGGAAATAATTTGACAGAATGTGGGGACAGTTTGGCATGTGATCTTTTGTAGGAAGCATCAAATATCTTTGGGTCTTGTTCATAATAACGGTGAGCAGGATCTAATGAATTGTCTGGCACTTTGCGCATGACTAGAGGTCCATAAAGCTCTCGAGCTTTCCGCCACATGCCAGAGAGAGTGACTGTACTAAAGTTTCAATAAAGGTACATCTGGACTGAGATGGGAAAGTGGGTAATTGCATTTAGTACTCTGTTCTTAAGGCCGAGGAGGGAGGAGAGCACTATTTTTCTATTTCTAGTTCTAGTTCTGCGCAGATCACAACAAATATTTAAATTTTTTACCCAGTTACCCGATCTGGTCAATTGTCGACTATAGTTTTAACCCCAAAATAAAATACAATCAGGTTTCTTGAATAAACAACAAAATTATCAGATTATCATCCAACAAGACTTAACGAGTAATGACGCAAAGCATTGACACACAGATTGAAATATGAAAGTTCCCTTTTTACCTTAGCCCCTCACACACACACATGCATGTACCAGATATCCGAAAGAAACATGAGATTATATCTTTAGGTCACAATTACTAAAAAAACAGATAAAAAAATACTTTGCCAAATGCTTGCTAATTCTTGAAGAAAAAAAAAGATACGGAAAGACGTCAGATATCCTTTGTTTTTCTTTGCTTTCCCAAATGCACATGGACTGGGATCTTCCCAGACCGTTTTTTTCGGCGACGTTGAACATCAGTTGGGGTAGGCTTTCCAGAAGAAATGCGACAACAGGCGTTTCAGGTAGGCCTTGCAGGAGAAATGCAGCATCAATTTCTCTATTTCTTACATTCGATTCTCAGAGCTTTTCAAAGAGCTGGAAAAGGCTGAGTTAGGGCTAATGGGAAGATTCTTGGTTATGTAGATGAGCAGAGAGATCTTGGTGTCCAGGTACATAAATCCCTGAAAGTTGCCACCCAGGTTAATAGAGCTGTTAAGAAGGCATATGGTGTGTTAGCTTTTATTAGTAGGGGGATCGAGTTTAGGAGCCACGAGGTCATGCTGCAGCTGTACAGAACTCTGGTGCGGCCGCACCTGGAGTATTGCGTGCAGTTCTGGTCACCGCAGTATAGGAAGGATGTGGAAGCTTTGGAAAAGGTGCAGAGGAGATTTACTAGGATGTTGCCTGGTATGGAGGGAAGGTCTTACGAGGAAAGGCTGAGGGACTTGAGGTTGTTTTCGTTAGAGAGAAGGAGGAGAAGAGGTGACTTAATAGAGACATATAAGATAATCAGAGGGTTGGACAGGGTGGCTAGTGAGAGCCTTTTTCCTCGGCTGGTGATGGCAAACACGAGGGGACATAGCTTTAAGTTGAGGGGTGATAGATATAGGACAGATGTCAGAGGTAGTTTCTTTACACATAGAGTAGTAGGGGCGTGGAACGCCCGGCCTGCAACTGTAGTAGACTCGCCAAATTTCAGGGCATTTAAGTGGTCATTGGCTAGACATATGGATGAAAATGGAATAGTGTAGGTCAGATGGTTTCACAGGTCGGCACAACATCGAGGGCTGAAGGGCCTGTACTGTGCTGTAATGTTCTATGTTCTATGTTCTATGTAGGGGTTTGTCCTTGGCAGGTTGAATTTTAACTCAGTTTCAGAACACTGTCCATACCCCATCTACCTGTCCAAAGTGAAACCAAAAAAAACCAAAATCAACCCTCCTGATCTCTATAAATCGTGACCCTTCCCTTCTCCGGACACATCTTCCCCAAATCAGAACAAACCTCCCTACTGGGCATTTATCTGAAAACAGGTGCCTTCCAGTAACTGTGTTTTCCAAGCCAAGTCCAGAAGACCGTCCGATAACCTTTTGTAAAAATGAAAAGAGTCCAGCATCTATGGAATCCTTTTTTTCAGTTTTTAAACACAACATTTGACAAAATAAAATGGGAGCATTCATAATACTGTATGTCTACGGCACAGAAAGAAGCCACCTGGCCCATTGAGTCCATGCTAGCTCCCCATAGATCATTCCAGTCCATCCCATTCCCCACTCGATTCATGAAAAATGTTCCTCCTCCCATTCTCTCCCCAGCACCCCCTTTCCTTCCCCATTCTTTCTCTTAGCCAAAACCTAAAATCTGTGTCCCGTCGAACTTGCACCATCAGCTAATGGGAAGAGTTTTTCTTTGTCCATCCTTTCTAAATCTGTCATAATTTTGTACTTCGATCAAATCTCCTCTCAATTTCCTTTGCTTCAAGGAGAACAACCCCAGCTTCTCCAAACGAACCATGCAGCTAAAATCCCCCATCCCAGGAACCATTCTGGTAAATCTCCCCTGCATCCTCTCAGGGACATTCACATCCCTCCGAACAGAGCTGGATGCAATACTCCAGTTGGGGCCGAACTGGAGATTTATAAAGGTTCAGCGTAACTTCCCTGCTTTTGTATTCAATGCTTCTTGCTCCGGCCAGGTGAGAAATGTGTCCAGGGATCTCTTTCAGCATTCAGCTGGTCTTGTTGCAACAGGATTTAATTTTAAACACGCCGTGCTTTGAGCTCCCCCTTGGTGAATCCTTGTTCACTGTTTCCCAATTATAAGGCAAAGAAATGAGTACCAACATGCAGCCTTAGGTTTAAAGAAGAGAACTGAAATATATTAAAACTTAAACTTAAACTCTAATTCGATTAATTCCTATCGATACACGCCACACCCCATATTAGCATGCATACAGAACACTGACCTGAAACAGAGACAGAAAAGAGCAGAAGAAAAAATAGAGAGGTTTCAGGCAATCTCTGAGGAGGGATTTTTTTTTACTGTGCTGAGACCTCAAAGTAGTCTTTTGATTGACAATTTGGCCTTGCTTTTCATTGGGGCCCAATAATCTTCTTAAATCTTTTTCACTGTTGGAGACTTTTCTCTCTTGGTGGTCATGTGTTTTCAACGTTTTGAGTTCCGTGAGAAAGAGATGGGAGTAGACAGGAGAGAGGTATTTTCCAGTCCAGGAGCAAACAGTTTTCTGACTTTTTAAAACTCTGTGGCATGTTCAAATTCAAAACAAAATCTCCAACAGCGAGTTAGTTATGTGACGAAACTGGTCTGACCACGTCTGTTTGTGTATTCGGCCATCTTTGCAGTTAACCTGGAATGCTAACCACTCCATTTTCAACGCCTGGTAATCAAAAGTCCATTGCGGATTAAATTGGAGCAGGGAGTAGTCCCTTCGTCCTCTCCAAGTACTGTCCGTTGCTATGCAAATGTATTTCCAGTCAAGGGTCTGGTGTTATTTTTTGAACGAAGTTCTTTCTTTACTCAAGCAACAGTGTAAAAGTCAATCCTCATGTGATGAAATTAATGTGCCTCATTCGTGGCAGGATGGGGCATACAAGACACTCTCTTTACGAAGCCCATGGTCCCACATGCTTTGTTAAGAACTCTGTCAATACGTCCTGCCACTAACTGAGATCAATGCACAGGAACCCCGTCCATGCAAAATCTTTAGAACTGTGCCGTTAAGTCTTTACTACATCTACCTATCCCTTCTGCCAAAATGCATCACCTCCCACTTCTTTATATTGACCTGAATCTGACCCTGTCTGCCCATTTTGCCAGCTTATCTATGTGTCGATCAGCAAGCACAGTGGGAGTGATTGGCAAACGGGACTTGTTATGAGTTAGGGCGCAGAGCACCATCCTTTTGGACGAGCAAAAGATTGCTGGTCTTTTACCGTGGACTAGGAGGGAAATGATAGAAAGAGGTAGCTCAATGGAAGAGAGAGAGAAAGGGACCAAGAACACTGTAATTCAATGTACAGTTTGAAGGACCAGTGGCAGCGGTGTCCGTGCCAGCTGTTGTCTGGACATATGTCTTATCGGATGTTCTGTTAGGTGCACTGACCCCAATTTCAAAGCCTGTTCCTTTTCTCTCTCTGAGACAGACCCGAACTGAAAGTAAAACAAAAACTGAAGGAGAAACTGAAACTAAAACTTCAGGTTTATGGGGAAACAGAAACTAGTTGGAACCAGATAAAACAGACAAGCCATCCGAAGTCAGATCAGTCTGGAGTGGAGCGCCCACAAGCGAAAGAAAGTGAAGATGGGATTCAGGTTTCTGTGACTTAAAGTAATTATTATTCATACCAGGTCAGACAGTGCACAGGGTTGTCACTGAGTGCAGGGATAAAGAGTGTTGCAAGCAAAGTTGAGGAGGCTCTAGCTTCATCTTGGGAATAACGAAACCGGAGATGTACCTGAACCTGTGCACAGCTTTGAAGAATTTTTTGATTGCAATTGGTGCCTAGTAAATCCATGAGACCCATCTGGGTCGCATCTGATAGTTACTGTGCAATTCGTAAAATATATATTGACAGTGATTTGTCGGTTAAATCATGTTTAAGTTATGTTGATTTTGGTTTGATATTTCAGGTAAAATTTATAAAAGTTAAATCTTGTCTGTTTTTCTTTTGGGTTGTTCAACAAATTCAGTTCTTTTGGTTTGTTGGTCTCTACGGGGATCATAACAAGACAACCGACATTAAATTAAATAGCACACTCTCAGATATCACACAGGAAGGATGCAGGTGGGAAAATATACATTGTTGAACTTTTTCATCATAATAAAGGTGCGTCTGGAGGGACAGAGCCCAGAGGAACAGGGAACGGAGGCAAATAAACCATGTCGGTGTTTCTGCTCCACGCGAGACTCCTCCCTGCCCCCTCTTCATCTCACCCCCCCCCCCCCCACCGCGTCAACATGCCCTTCTATTCTGTTCTACCTCGTGCGTTTATTCAGCTTCCCCCTCAAATGCTTCTCTGTGATTTGCCCCAACCCACTCCCTGTGGTAGCGAGTTCCACATTCTCCCCACTCTTTGGGGAAAGATGTTTCTCCTGAAATCCCCCCACAGTGGATTTATTAGTGATTATCTTATATTGACAGCCCTTAATTTCTGGTCTCGCCCGCAAATGGGAAAATCTTCTCTACGTCGACCCTATCAAAACCCTTTCATAATCTTAAAGACCTCTATCAGGTCACCCCTCAGCCTCCACCTTTCTTGTGTAAAGACCCCCAGTCTGTTCAGTTTCTCCCAATAGGTGAAACCTCTCCAGTTCTGGTATCGTGTTCATAAATCAATTTTGCACCTTCCCCAGGGCCTCGAACCCCTTTCCTTTAAATGCATTCACTTGAGTGCTTTCAGTTCCTGCCCATTTAGCACCAGGTTAGTTTGAGATTGGTATACCGTAAATCAGCACAATCCCAGTCCAGTGAACATGCTTTGCAATTTTTCCCAGTTAACATGACATTTGATTCAATGTTCCCGAGCGCAACATCAGTTTCTGCACACAACTTTGCAGAGCTAAATGTTCAACAGAATCAGAGGGCTTCAGTGCATAACGAAGACATTCAGCCCTTCATCCAGACAACTCCCAAACTAATCCCACTGCCCTGCTCTCCCCTATCGTCCTGTATCAATGCCCAAACTGATCCAAATGCCTCTCTCTCTCCCCATATCCCTTTATGAATCACAAACTAATCCTACTATCTCGTTCTCTCCCTATAGCCCTGAATCAATCCCCAAACTAATCCCACTACGCCACTCTCCCCATAGCCCTCTACCAATCCCCAAACTAATCCCACTACCCCGCTCTTTCCCCATAGCCCATGTAAGCCCTGAAAGGTTGGTGAAGGAATACTTTATACCCAGCATGCCGCAAGGCAGCTAAACATAAGCGCTGAACTTGCTGAAGTAAACTCACAGACATGTCAAAGCTTGTGGTTAGGGATATGTGACCATTAGACTAGAGTGTTGAACAAGAATAGATAAAAGAGGAACTGATGTAAGGGAACGAATGGTGGTTATTGTAAACAAGTCTGGACTTCTGTTAAGGTGGCCAAATGGCTGATGCTTGCCAGAGACGAAATAAGGCTTTCAGGTTTGTGCAAAAGAACAGCATGTGAGTCATGGGTTGAGCAAGGAACCTTCAAAGAATATACAGGGGGTAACACTGGAGGGTATTCCCTGCAAGAACACAGGAACAATTCCCAAATGTAGGACCCTGAGTCTGGAGGCGTAGTGATCAACCGTGACAACAGACTGATCACCTCTGTGTTGACGGGTAGTATCGTGTACAAGAAGTGAGACTTGTACTTATTTGGTGTCTAAATAAGTTTGTTGCAAGTATTTGTATGCTTTAAGTGATGTTAGTACTAATAAGATGAAGTTATACGAGACTTTGGTTTTAGTGTATCTTTGACTGTCATGTTAGTTGATACCCTACAGAAGAATAGGGTCAACGTTTTGGCATCCCTGGGTGGGCACGGTTCAGTGATTGATTTAAATCATAGCGGGTCCGGGTCACAGACGTTATGGACAAAAATCTTAACGGCAGGGAGTTAACGTTCACCAGCTGATAGGTAAGGGTAAACTCTGAAAATCAGCCTTGAGGGGTGTTCTGCTCACCTCCTGAGCATTGACTCGGAGGGATCGGACTGGAATTTAATGAACAACAGATCACCATGGAAGACTGAAGAGGCAGTCAATACACCTCCCTTCCGTGGGGCACTGTCACCAGACCCCAACCACGGTCACCTCCCGTGCCTTTTGACTAAATTGTGAGAGTAGGAAATGACGAATAACCTGCCAGAATGGGAAACAGTGCTCAGCGAGAACGTAAACCGTAAGTGGCCCGAATGTGTTGAATATGCCGCAAAGGCGTTGGAAGGTCTGGGACCCATTGGACAGAAACATCGGGAAGAAGCCTGGCTAAACCAGGCAAATCGCGCATCTAAACTTTAAGTGGCCACTCCAATTGGTAGTTGCATGAGAGAGTTATGTGAAAGAGAGATAGAGACTGTTAGTCAAGGATTCAGGGAATCCTCACGGGCCAGAAGGCTCCATGATTAAGTTTATGGAAGAGTGACATAAAATGACGATGTTTCACTCTGTCTTTTGAGTCGAATGTGCGAATGTTGGAAGCTTCCACGAATGAAATGCATGTCCTTGGAATGTGCAGCTTGTATTCTGTCGAACGGACAGTCGTTACCTCTTTGTTGTCTGGCCTTGATGATGAAAGAATGAGTCTGTTACCTGTTCTATTTTTACACATGTATATATGGTGGGGAAACTTGAGAAATGTTTTGGTTGTGTATTAATTGAACTTGTGTGTGTTCATTTCAATCGAGACAGGGAATTTGATGCCAATTCTGGTACTTTGAATCCATCATTACGGATTCAATTTTCTAATTTGTTTGGAATTGAATGAGGGTGAAAAGTGATCTTTGCGTGTCTCCATTTCAATTTTTAAGATTGTGCACCCAGGAGTGGGGTATAAAATTGAATTATATTTTAAATTAAAGTTTGTATATTTATTTTGAAAGTTGTTTTTCAACTGCGGAAAGGAAATGAAGAATTTTCTAAGAGGTAAGCTTCAGCCTTGAAGGTCTGAAGATGTCTGGCAGAAATCCAATTTGAAGTTTAAAGCACTGCTTTAATAGTAGTTCCAGTTTGAAATCTATTCTTGTTTAACAGCCAAGTCTAACGGTCACATATCCCTAACCACAAGCTTCGACATGTTTGTTAGCTTACTTCAGCAAGTCCTGTGCCCATCTTTAGCTGCCTTAGAGCATGCTGGGTCTAAAACATTACTTGACCGACCTTTCAGGGCCGACATCTGCCTATTTCTCTCACTTTTTCTGCCTTTTCTCTAGTTCGCCTACTTTTTCTTCCTTTTCTCCATTGCTCTGTCTTTTCCGAACTTTTCTCAATTTCTCTGACTTTTTCTGTCTTTTCTCTATTTCCCTGACTCTTTTTGTCTCTTTCTTTGGCTCTTTCTGGCTTTCCCTCTTTGTGATTTATCTCTCTCATCCTCTGTGGCTTTTTCTCTCTGTCTGGATTTCATCCCGCCCCCACAAATTCCCCCCCGCCCCTGAAAAATTCTTCCGCTGCTAATATCCCCCCACCCACGAATCTCCCCCACCCCAGGCAATTCTTCTCCACCACAAATCCCCCAACACAAAATTCCTCCCACAAATCCACCCCCACACACAAATACCTCTGAAAACTTCACCTCCCACAAATGTTGCTGCTGCAAATACCATTCCACCCACAAATACCACCCCCTCCACAAATTTCTGCCCCCTGCAAATTTCTGCATCTCAATATTCCCTCTCCCTCCCCGGAAATCCCCCCTCCACCCAAATGCCTCCCACAATGTCCACCTCCCGAAAATTTCTCACCCCAAATATGCCCCCCTTCATTAATTTCCACCCCTCACAAATTTCGCCACTGCAAAATCCCCCTCCCCTGCAAAATCTCCCCCCTGCAAATCCGCCGCTGGCAATTTCCCTCTGGAATACCTTCATATTCTTCCTAAAGTGTTTTGCCCAGAACTGGACACAGTATTCCAGCTGAGGCCGATCTAGTGTTTAATGCAAGTTCAACATATCTTCCTTGCTCTTGTACTCTATGCCCCTATTAATAAAGCCCAGGATACTGTTTGCCTTAATAACCACACTCTGTACCTCTCCCACCAACTTCAGTGACTTATGCTCGTATGCACCCAGGGCCCTCTGCTCCTGACCCCCCTTGAGAATTGAACCCTTTAGTTTGTATTCTGTCGCCATGTACTTCCTACGAAAATGTATCACTTCACATTACTCCGCATTGAACATCATCTGTAACCTCTCCCCCATTTCGCCAGCTTGTCGAAGTCCTTTTGCAGTTCAACACTCTCCTCCTCACAGTTCACAATGCCTCCAAGTTCCATATTATCCGAAAACTTTGAAACTGTGCCCTGTATACCAAGCTCTGGGTCATTAAAATATATCACGAATATCTGAAATGGAAGAATGTGCAGGGCTACGGAAAGAAGGCGGGGGCATGGATCGAGCTGAATTTTTCCTCCAGAGATGCAGCACACACACAACGGGTGAAATGACCCCTTCCATGCTCTAACATTTCTCGGAGTCTCTACAAAATGAGCTTGTGGCTGCACATTCGGGAGATGTACAAATGTTAGCTTCCTTGTCCAACATTGCAGGGATTCAAAAATGACATGGGACAGCTTCAGTGTTTAAGCCGAGCTGCCCCAGAGGTGAAACCAATGGAATCTATCGTGCTCTGCAATGCACGGGGTTGAATCCCCTTCTGTATGTTTATTTATGTAACATACATGTATGAATATTTGTGCTTGAATACATTTTGCAATATCACACTGCAGTTTCCCAAAGTGCCGAGAGCATTTTAAAATTAACAGTCCCAATGAAATTCTTCACCCAAGTTACACTGGGATGAATATCAAACAGAGATCACAAACGAAATCCAGATTTTTCCCTCCATCCCTTCCATGACTCTTTACTTTTCCTGGATTCACATCAAATGAAAGATTAATGAGAAAACTTGGTGAAGGAGCAGAAGAATAACGTTAAACTTTGGGAAGGATTGCATTGTAAAAACTTCCTGATGGGTTAATTAGGACACTTCTACACCTCGAGTCCTTAGCTCAAACCCTTTGGCATGGAAGCTTCAAGTGTGATATCATTGACGCATTTAACATGATTAATGGATTGATTGGATTGATCGAGTGAAACTATCTGAACAAGGGGTCATAATGGGAAATAACAAACTATTCTTAAGACACATGAATAATTCAGGGTCTGAGGACAGCAATGTGAACACTCATGTACACTCACTATAAACTAACAGGTTATGGCAGGGACATGGCCATAATATTCCATCACCCTCCTGGCTGGTCTGCCACATTCTATTCTCCATAAGCCTGAAATGATCCAAAACTCTGGTGCCCATATATTAACTTTTCACCAAGTTCCTTTTCCCCCCTATCATCCCTATGCTCACTGGCCTACAGTGAGGCCAGTGCAGGCATACTTCGGGCAGATGGCGTTTAAAGTGAGGGGTCATGTCAGTAACAAGAACAACTTATATTTGTATAACGCCTTTAACATGATAAAACTTCTCAAGGTGCTTCACTGGAGAATTATAAAACAAAGTTTGACACAGAGTCACCTAAAGAAATAGCAGGACAGGTGAGGAAAAGCTTGGTCAAAGATGTAGGTTGTAAGGAGTGTCTTTGTGGTAGAAATAAAGGTAGAAAAGCAGAGAAGTGTAGGGAGGGTATTCCAGAGATTGAAGCCTGGGCAACTGAAGGTGTGGCCACCAATGGTGGAGAGATTAAAATCAGGGATGGACAAAATACCGGAATTAGAGAAGTGCAGATATCTCTGAGGGTTTTGGGGCTGGAGGAGATTAGAGAGAGAGGGAGGGCCGAGGCATGGTGGAATTTGTAAACAAGGAGAATTTTAAAATCAAGACCATGTTTGCTTGGGACGCACTGTAGGATAACGAGCATAGGGGTGATAGGGAGAAAAGGGATTTGGTGCAAAGTTAAGATATGGGAAGCAGAGGTTTGGATCATTTCAGGCTTATGGAGAATAGAGCAGCCAGGAGTGTGATGGAATATTATGGCCATGTCCTTGCCATTACCTATTAGTTTATAGTGAGTGTGCATGAGTGTTCAAATTACTGCCCTCAGACCCTGCATTATTCATGTGTCTTTAGAGTCTTTTATTCTTTCTCATTATGACTCCTTGTTCAGATAGTTTCACTCGATCAATCCACTCAATCCATTAATCATCTTAAATGCCTCAATGATATCACACTTGAAGCTTCCATGCCAAAGGGTCTGAGCTAAGCACTCGAGGTGTATAAGTGTCCTTTACATTCTCTGAAATAGCCAGAGCCTAACTTAACATTTCTGAAACATCCTGAGCGGTTTGTTACGTTCTTTGGTAAAAGCTGAGCACGCTTTACCTTCCCCAATAACTCCTGAACGTCTCTTCTGGTCTCTAAGACATCCTGAGCCTCCATCAGTCCATGTGATGCCTTTTAGTGTTCATTACCATCTCCGCTACCCTGAAAGCGTCTTGACCCTCTCTTATATCTCCCGAGCGTCCCTTATCCCATACAATACCCCCTGAGCGTACCTGGCCTGCTTTCATTCACCTGGAGATCATTATTTTCTCAACCACACTTTGTCTCTTATCTCTCCGATATCTTGTGAAACTCCCTTACTCTTTTGGTACCCCTGCTTAAATCCTTCAACTCCACTTGATAACTCATTAACCCATTGTGCTCCATCACAGACAATGTGGGACACCCTCCCTTTGGAATTCTCTGAGAAACTCTGATAACATGAGCAACGTAGCTATGGAGAGCCTTGCTTCCAGCTACTGTGCGTGGAAACGCCTGATTGAACAGTGCCTGTAAGAAAGTGAAGAGCGAACATCTGTCTGAGAAGAGCTGAGAAAAGGTATGTCTGGTGCTGCGAACCTGAGGCAGGTTTTGTATTTTCAGTAATACTGTTGTTGTGAAAGCAGAAATTTAAAAATAGAAAAATGATGAAATCATCAACTTTGCAGAGATACTTCTATCACCAGGGTGTCAATGGTCACTTGGAATGAGATTTCAGGCAGCTCAGATTTTTCAACTGACAACACCTCCCTGCAAAAATAGTTTGGGTGGAAATTATAACTGCTGATTTGAGCAAAGAAGAGTAAGACAGCTCTGCAAAGCATCCGCACTGCAGATTGTGGAAGGATGGGACTCAGATGTTGGACTCTTGGATTTGTCAAAGAAAGGTAAAAACACATCTATTCTGAGATACAATAACAATGATATTGGAATTCTGAATCATGCATGCAGAGAGTAGTGGATTCGAGGTCCGCTATTTTACCCTCTCGGTGACATCATCCCGTGAATATACCTCACAATGTTCTCTTGTTTCTTTGTTTCTCTCTGCAATCATTGCACTCAGAGAATAAATAGCAGGAATGACAGCTTTCAACCACCAGCCAACAGCATCAATACTGAGTTTGGCCCGGCGTGGTGGCGGGGCTGAGCGGTCAAAGCTGCTGGATTGAGCATTGAGTCTCTGCCAAGCTCCAATCCCATCAATGCATTTATTGCTGTTGTATTGTCAGAAAAACTGCTGAGAGGAGAAACTGGAAGTGTTAGCAGCTAACTGCGGAACTTTGATCAGAGTAGGCAGCTTTTTTGGTGAGATGCTCTTTACCAAGTATATCCTCCTTACACCAGCATTGCAGTGGTCTGTTTAAGACTACCATAGCAGATTTTCGGACGCTTTCACTGGACAATTGGTTAATATTCTGCACAACAACATCAATTCAAATCTGTAGTAAGGTTTACCTTGTTTTTTGTCTCAAACATCTGCCACACCTGCTAATAGAACTGCAACAAGAAACCAAACATCACTCCATGTAAATGCATTTGTTCTTGATGTTCAAAACCCATTGTTCTCCTTTTACATCCCCGCAGTTACACATGTCTTTCGTTCACTCTCCAGCATGCAGACCTGCCTCTTCCTCCAGCTTGCTCTCCTGTCCAGTTTCAATACTGATTTGCTTCCATTTTATTGTCATTTTACTACGGCCGAGCCGACTCTATTTTCATTTTCATTATGTTACACCGTTTACCTTGCTCTGCTGCAACAGCTGCTCCTGGGGGGAGATGTTCTATTCACATCAATGTTCCTTTGTGTCTTGAACTCAGTCATTATTCTGAGTGTCTTCACAATAGATAAGCTCTGCAATAGGAGGGCTGACCTTTGGAAGGGCAGTGGCCTGTTTGTTCATAAAATGCCCCTGGAGAATCTTCTGATCCAGGGGATGCTAACAGGAGAACTGTGTTTTGTTTCCAGGTAGTTGGCGCTTTTCTCTGAGCAGTCGATGTGAATGAGGGAAGGGGAGCGCTACATATCAGCCTGGAGCAGTGCTTGATGGTTTAGCTTGTTGTCTTAAATCAGCAAATCCATGAGGAGATGGGCAGACGTTTTCCAAATCAGGAATTGTTTTCCCAAAGTAAACTCCTTCCCGTCAGAAGGGAAGGTAACCAGAGGAGAGATGTCTAAGGTGATTGGCACATGTGCTATTTATTGGATACCTACTGTACTGAATACTTATTTCAGTGCCTCCGATTATTTGTACCTAGCTTTGCCTGTTATTAACACATCCGAGTTTAACGGGCTGAGCCTACTTTTCATAGCATGTCAGCCTTATTCAAGGTGAATAAAAGAGCATTTCCGCAACCTTTCTCCTCAAACTGAAGGTCTGCCTCTAACATCTTATGGCCATCATGCTCGCTGGTGTCTGCATATTAATTAATTCTGGTTCGTTATTCATTACAAATTTTCGTTTAGCCCGTTCTCCTGTCGTTTCTACAGCAGGTTATTTCTTGCTCCATTCGAGAAATGCACGGTCTTTCGAGAAATGGCCAGCATCTGCAATCAGTTTTAAAATAGCTGGTTTCTGTCTTGAACGGGAAATGCAATTTGTCTTATGGTGAAAAAGGGGCAGTTCTCAGGTGATTCTGATAGCCCTGGTCTCGGAGAAAAAGTCACTGTTTGTGCTTTTACAAAAGTCGCTGCCAGCCACGAAGCTTAGAACATGTCCTTTATGAGAATGTCCATCCCAAACTCGAAATCCAATTCAAATCAAATTTCCACGGTGACATTTGATATAATAACATCTCCCCTTTGGTGAATTAACTGCCGCTTTGAACAGGGACACTTGAGAGTATATTTGATTAAGGTGTCTCAAATCAACGATTATTTTCACAGAGTGACTGAGTGGAAACTATTTCCGGTGACAAATAGACACTAGCTGGAGGACACAGATGAAAACGTACCAGACATGACATGACAAAACTGCTTTTAACAATCTGCGTTTGTGTGCTCTTCAATGAAATGTTTGAAATTCCGGTGGAACTCTATCTCGGACACACTATCACATGACATTAATTTTCTACCTGTCCAGGTAAGAAGCTATTGGAAGGGACCTGTACAATAGAGCAAGAAATATATTTACATTGGCCGTCATAATCACACTGGTGATGCACCAATGAATTTCTCCACCTATTCTGGATTTCTAGAACCCCAGTAGATTTTTGGAACTCCAACAGAATTTTCAGCCTCAACTAATTTCTCGAACACAATGGATTTCTTCAACACAACAGATCCAGTTGCTTTTTGTAAACCCAATTTCTTTCACTCATCCATGCGGATTTCAAGAAACCCTTATTTTCTGCCCAATATTTGTGGATCCCAATCGATTTGTTACGTTCCAGTAGACATATAGAAGCTCAGTGCTATTTTCTCAGTATATATCTGGAACCTCAATGATTTTTTTCCCTGATCTATTTGATTTCTGGAAAAGTTAATGATTTCCACCATTCCAACCAACACGTCGAATTCCGATGGGTCTGCTCCTGTCCTCATAGGTTCTGGAACCTCAATGCATTTCTTCCATTGCAGTAGATTTCTACATCACCAATTCATTTTTCCTATCCCAGTTTATTTCCCTAGAATGCTTCCAAGGGATGGCAGACATGGATCATTGACCATCACATTCTCATATGAGTGTGTCACTGTTTGTTCCAGTTCATTGTATGTTATAATGTGCGAGGAAGAACGGGCTGTTAAGAGTCATTGAGTCATTCATATGTGTCTGAGGGCACAGGTGATAGAAATCTAAAGACTTAATTTGTCCCACATTTTAAATCAATGTTTGCAATAAATGAACAGATTTAACACCATCAGACCTGCAAAATGTGTTTAAAAAATCACAAGTTGGGAATTAACACAAGGCATAAAGTAGATTGAGTGAATTCATCCTTGAAATGTGAGCTTCTGTAGACAGAATATTGTCTTGACTTTGTAATACTAAAGTTTGTAACACAGAGAATGCAGTGCACTGAATGAAGTAATGACATCTGTTTAAAGTAAATGGACTGAAGTTTATTATTTTGAAAGAACGCACAGGAAGAGGGCATTTGTTGTCGAATATGTAATTCGAGCTGTTATTTCAAAGGTTAGACCTAAAACTGGGCTGAGACTGAAAGTGCTTCTAATCCAGTGTTTAGTTGACATCCCGTCAATCACCATCTTGAATATGCAATGTGAATCAAAAATAAAATATGGTGTGAAAATAGAGAAAAGTACAGTGCAGAGGGACCTAGTTCAGGAACACAGAAGAATGGTTAAGAATACATTCTGATTGATTACACAAGACTGAAGCTCATTAGTAAAGTTACACATTGTACATAGCAGCAAGTTAAACTGCCGCAGTAAATGCGAGCAGGTTCAGTTACACAAGACACATCCTATATGCATTACCTGTTGAGTTGACATAAAACCCAGAAGGGTATTACCCCAGAACAGACATTAACCTGACTGCTTGTTCCATCTGTTGATTCTCAGACAGCTAGCACATACATTCTCCAGGCTCATTATGAGGTGTTGTTTAGAAAGGATATATAGTCATTGCAGTCTTTGTGTTAAACTCACTTCCTGTCACAGCCTTTATCTTCTCTTGTTATCTCTGTCTTTCATTGTCTCTGTCGCTCTGAGTATATTTTGCCCGCTCGGCCTTTTTTTCTGCACGTTTTTCCGTCTATCACCAGCAGCATTATGGAGATGACGTACAGAAGGGTCCATGGATAGAATATTGCTAGACACCAGGGGTAACGTTGCGGGAACAGGAAGAGAAGCCTTTGCAAATGATACACTGGCTATGATTAGCTGGATAAGAATGGAACCACGCAACAGAAGCCCCGTACAGCTGGATGACAGTGGAGAGGCGTTGGAGGAGGATGCTGTGGTTAACCGTGCCAAACACCGTAACAGCCTCCACAATGCTGACTGGATTTTATTGACACCGAACTCCTCCACCAACTCCCCCCCCCCCACCACCCGCATCACTCAGGAGATGTGGTCGGATACAGGAGTCAGATGACCCCTCGCCACGCCACTTTTCTTGGAGGGGGATATTGCGACAATGTTGTTCCCAAGCAGAGGCCAATTAGGAACCTTATGTTGTCTATTAGCATGGCCTCCATCAGCCGTGACATCACCTAATCATATGAGGCACCCTCCCTGCAGGCTTAGGGGACCCTCCTCTGTGGGATATCTGTGGCCAATGGAGGAAATCCACCAGCAAATCTCAGTATTCCTGTACTTCCCTTCCTTGGACTTCATTTCCACCCCACCACTCCCTGGAGCCGCCCTCACCCTCCACATTGGGGCAGACAGATTTGCCCCAGAAACGCCCCTTCACTTGCCAGAGTTCCGGCTCTCCATTGCTAGGCCTTCTCGAAGGTCTCAGCATTACCAGCATTTACCACTGCTCCGAGTGGTCTATCAATAATGCTGGCCCTATGATCAGCTGCCAGCTGTTTAAAACGAGAAATCCCATCTTCAAAGGGATGGAGATTCCGCCGCCGGATACTGAACTGCTTCAGCAGTGCAAGATTGCGCTGGGGGTGGGATGGTCAGGAGTAGGGAGGTGACGGTGGGCGATGTTGAGGGTCTGGGGGTGCGGAGGCTAAGAAAGGCCAACCAGGTGTTCCCGCTGCCTTTTCCGACTGCCAATGGTGCCAACAAATTCCGGCCCTTCACATGCCATTCTTTGTGTAAAGTATTCAGAGATATTTGCATGTAACAAGAGGCTGTAAACATGCAACTTAAATAAATAAATTATAGCCTTGTGTAGCAAACAATTCCCGCCTCCTTCTTGGCTTTGGGGTGTTAATATTTCTCTCCTTCATGCTCCTGCTCTGCTGAACTCCACTTCTCTTTGTTTGAGTAGTCATTTTCTCATTTCTCTGCTCTGTTCTCTCCTTTTGCAATTTTTCTTCGCTTGTCTCTGCGAGGCATTCTCACTTGTTGCCTAGTTTCATGTTTGATTTTCACTCTCCTCATTCATGCCTTGACTTTCCTGGGTGTCTCCCTCACTCTCCATCGGATATTATTTATTCTTTCATGGGACGTTTGTAGTCCATCCCTAATTGTCCTTGATAACTGAGTGTCTTGCTAGGCCATTTCAGAGTGCAGTTAACACAACCAGATTGCTGTCGGTCAGGATTCACATACAATCTGGATCGGGTAAGGACTACAACTTTCCTCACCTGACGGGCAATAGACAACCAAATGGTTTTATTCCGACAACCAGTGATAATTTCTTGTCACTATTACTGAGACCAGCTTAAAATTCCAGATTTTTTTGAATTACATGAATTTGAATTCCATCAGCAGCTATGGAGTGATTTGAACCCGTGTTCCCAAGGCATTAGCATGGGCCTCTGGATCATTAACTCAGTGACATTACCAGTACCCTGTCACTCTGTCATCAAGCCTCCTTTTATTGAGAGCTGCTTCAGCTGATCTCCAGCTGTGCTCTTCAACACCGTCATTTTTGAGAAACATTTCATGTGTTTTCTGCAAAGATAACCAGACTCATTAGGTCCGATGTTTAATCAAACATGACAAAATCAAATTTACAATAATATCAGGATTCGGTGCTGTGAAGAGAAAATCTATCACCATGTCGTGAGTTTGGGCTTTGGAGTCGAATGGATTTTATTACAAGAACACGGAAACCTTCACTTTTCTACGATTTCACTAATTTAACAATTAGATTGAGTGGGTATTTCACGACCTTCTTCAGTGCCTGTCTGAACTTAGTCTGGATCACATCGTAAATACATGTGTTGGTGCAGGAACTGAGAAGCTGCAGCATTGCTGCTGTCTGTTCTGTGATATAAAGAGGGCTATTGGCGGAGGAAGATTTGTTGATCTGGGTTCAGGGAACAGACAGAGACTGTTACCAAATGAGAAAATGCTGAAAAGTGCAGCGCTGAGTTTGAGTATCAGTCATGATCTAGCATGGCGGAGCAGGCTAGAAAGGCTGAACGGCCTCGTCCTGCTTCTATGTTCCTGTATTCCTATCAGGTTGGTCAAGGCAGATGGAGGTGGAGGCAGTGAGTGAAATTGGGAGGGAGAGAAGGAAATGGGAATTTTGGAGCAGGAGGGGAGACTGGAGCAGATGGTTTGGGAAAGTGGATAAACTGAAGCAATGGATGAGGAGACTGAGGATTCAATACAGTGAGAGGAGAGGCTGAGATTCACAGCGAGAGACTGCAGCACAGTGTTAGAGGAAATCTAATCTATAGATCCCAGTAATACAACTCAATTCATACATTCAAACAATAATGCCTGTGGTTATTGGTGTTGGAGAGCAGTTAATCGTTTATACAATATAGTTATAATTAGTTTGTACAGGAAATTAGATATGCATTTAAATATATTTCTGAGATCAGCCTCGCTCTTTTTTGAATTCAGCAGTCACAGAGATTTCAATGTGCAGTATTTTAAATAATGAATTACCATCAGTGAAGAACTGATTCTATTCTGTTTATTCAGTCACTAAGTAAGGAATATGAACTTTCTACAAAACAAAATGAGGACCTGACAGAAATCAACACAGAGGGTCAAGTACAACAGGAAAATGAGCACAATCTGACAACAGACAATTCAACTCACAGTTTTTCTCACTAGTTGTGCTGGACATTCCAGCACTTCATGATAGTGAATTATTCACACTGCTGCTTCTTTCTCTTTCTCTTTACTTCTGCTTGTCTCTTTCCCTCCGTTTCGTACTCCCTGTTCTTTCTCTCCTTCCTATCTCTCTGGAGTACTCACACCCTGCAAACTGTTCCTTAATGCGACATTTCATATGCAGTTTGTTCGTGAAATGCTGAGCCTGTGCTCTTTTCACCAGCCCCAGGTTCAATTATTCTATTCTCAAAGTCAGTTTGTTCACTGGCAAAACATTTGTGAATAATTTAATGTGTCTACAGAACACCCATGCCTCCACATGTTCACCTACACTCTTCATTTCATCGGCAGCACATGGAATAAACAGAATCGAAAACTTATTCCAGAAAACCTCACAATCATTGAAATTCCATTTCCTGGAATTATTAAGTAATCCGTTAGAATGTGGGATTATTTAATGAATAAAACATCAACATCAGCGCTGCAGCTGATAATCTACAGATAAATGGGAGTCTCTTGTTTTCAACGGTTAGAGTGTAAACCAATAAAACATCACATCCATACTTTCTATTTCACAATGTTGTCCAGTGACAGTGAAGGTTGCACAGTAAAGCAGAGAGGGAGATGTGTTGAAGTGAGAAAGTGAGTAGAACTGAGACTGTGAGATGCCTCATTATCAATTACTCAAAAAAATCATTAAAATATTCCAGGACTGGTTAGATCCACATCAAGAGACTACTAAAAGCTCCTGATGGTTTGATCCTTGATCCTAACCGAAACGCCTGATTTGAATGCAATCAATACACAGAATAATCCAGTAACAATGCCATGGTTACTGAAACGAGATAGCACAAGACTGGAAGAGTAGACAATGATGAGATTACATCGTAAATTGCGGGAAAAGAACAGGCGGCTGGATAACGCACACAGTGAGAAATGATGCCGAATGCAGCAGCACAGTTAACATCGATTTCCACCATTAACAGCTGAGATACTAACCAGGAACTCCAATTGCTGCAAGTACAGAATAGTAAATGTCTTCTATCTGATACATTACTTGATATCCCATTTCTGTGAGAAGCTGAGTTCTGTTAGCCTGGAATCCGCAGCTCCAGTAGGCACTCTGAGCTGATCCATTCCAATATTCCTCATTTATACAGGGGATATGTCTCCACTGACATGGTTATACCCCTGATCATTGCTATTAGTTACAGTCACCTGAACAAGCACATTATATCAGCAGCTTTGACTGATGTAAATAATGTGGTGGCTAAAACACAATCATTTCAATGTCAACGACATTTAATTTGTAAGACCAATCTCGGGAATAAACCTGAAATCTGTACTCCTACTGGATGGATGCTACAATGATGAGTGGCGTCAATTCCATTTTCCATATTATTGTATCAACCATGTTCACTCCTGGCGTTTCTATTGTAAATGCAACTGGTCTGTCTGCAGTGGACACTGAATCCAGGGACAAAAACAATCCCGTTTCACTCTCTTCCTGCCTTTTCCCAGTCTCTGATTTGGGAACATGTTCAAGGTTGCAGCCTTGAAACTAGTGTGTTAATATTAGGGGAGAAACTCTGCACACGTCCATTGGGGAGGCACTTACATAGTGATAATGTCACTCAACTAGTAATCCAGAGGCCCAACCTAGTGGCCTGGGGGCAGGGGTTCAAATCCCACCATGTCAGCTGCTGGAATTTGAAGTCAATTAATTAACAAAAGTATGCAATTGAAAGGTGGTCTCTGTAATGGTGCCATGAAACTATCCTTGATTGCTATTCGAACCCATTTGTTTGGGTAATTCCTTTCAGTGAAGGAAATCTGCCATCCTTACCTGGTCTGGCCGACATGTGTCCACAGATGCAGAGCAATGTGACTGACTCTTAACTGCCCTCAGAAACGTCCCAGCAGGCTGTCAAGGGCAACAACTGCTGAGCTTGTCAGCGGAGCTCACATTACATGAAAGAATAAAAGAAAATCTTCTCTCTGCTATTTCACTGCAGATATTTCCCTGTTTATTCTACAGTGGTTAATGTCTCCGGTAACATTACAACTCTGCCAACTCCTGACTCCTTTCACCCAGTTCACTGCTGTCCAGACACCCAAATTCCACCTTCCCTCACTATCAACTGCTCCAAATCCCTGCTTCCATGCCCAAACCTCACCAAGTCCATCTCGCCCAATAGTTCAGCCTAACTGACCTGCATTTGCTCCCAGTCCTCCAAGTACTTACATTTATAAGTATTATTGAGTTAAAATTCTTCCATGTCCTCACCACTCCTCATCTCCAGCCACTCCTCCAAACCTGCCACAAACCCAATCCGTGATCTCCCCATATCTCTGACATTGGTATCTTTCAATAAGACTGCCCGCGCCTGGTTCCAATATTACTGATCTGATTGTAACCAGAGCATCTCCAGCAACGGCCCCTCTTCCTACACCAGCACTGTTACCTCTGGAGTCCGGAACGTTCTATTCTTGCTCCCTCCTCTTCCTGATCTATACACTGCCTGCTGGTGATATCATCTACAGATCTGGGGTTAGTTTCCAGATGTGTGCTGATAACTCCCAGCTCCAGCAATCTATCATCTCTCTCGATCCTCTACTGTCTCTGTGTTATCAATCTCTAACAGTCTGCTTTCCATGAGCTCCAACATCCTTCAATTAAACATGGGACAGAGTGAAGCCTCCACCTTTGGTTTCACCACAAAGGTGGTGAATATGATGTTGTTTAAAATATGAACCTATTCATCCCTGACCTGAGCTTCTGACCTGATGTTTTCACCATCAGAAATGACGCCTCCTTCCACCTCCATAAGATCTCCGACCTCTGTCCCTGCCTCAGCCCATCAGGCACTGAAAACACTCAATCACTCATCTGTGTAAGATTATTACGTTACTAAAAACTACTAAAGAGTGTACTCATTGTTATATTCTAGTTATTGTAAACTAACAATTGACATATTATTATAAACTAGCATTCAGCTTTATTAGAACCTTTCTTAGGAGTATGGTAAAGGTGGAAAACTTAGAAAATAGGGCACAGTATAGACAAGATGTCGAGGTAATGGGAATCTGGGAGATGAAACCAACTTTTAAAATGCTGATGGCAGTACCTTGAGAGCAGACAGTGAAAACAGCTTCTGTGTAGATATCTCTTGTAATGAGATTAGGAACCTAGAAATGTGAAAGCATTGAGATACGGTAGTCACCACAAAGGGGTACTACGTGCACAAATCAAAAAGGTGAGCAACCATCACAAAATGATCATTGGCTAGTTCCGAAAGACCTCCTTTAATACAATACTAATCACTGATAGAGAGAGAGAGAGTGAGAGAGAGAGAGAGAGAGTGAGAAAGAGGTGGGGGAGGGAAACGTGATTGGTGGAGACGGCTCCAGTTCGAGCGCCAGCTGGAGTGCAGCCCCCTAATGTCGAATATCCACTTTGCACGCCATTATTTTTCTGATGGTTCCAAAGATTGGTCAGTCATCCTGTGAGCAGTATCTTTACCCAAGGGACCCGGAGAGCAGTTAATTCAAAGTCCAGACCCCTCTGCACTGCCGAACCAGCTGTGGAATATTCACCCCCCACATCAGCTTCCCGCACCCCTCCCCGCGGCAGTGAAAGGAGCCCCAGCTGATGCAATTCCCACAATAACATCCCCCCTCAGCGTCTCCCTCTCTCTCACACATGCCCTAGCAATCGAAAGAAATAACAATAAGTCAACGTTTCAGAATTCTTTAATTGAGAACTGTACGATGCCACTGCAGTCAAATAGCTTCCTCAATGGAACGGGACCATATTGGGGGTGGAGGATGGGGAGGGTGCCTTGTAGCAGAAGAGGAGCTGTTCAGATCTTCAAAATTAAGTGAACAAAGTGTGTTGCATGGAGACGGGGCCAGTTTTATGCACAGAAAAATCCCATGAGCACATCGTTCAGCTTTCCTTTTTGCTGCTGGTGTTTTTTCTTGACAGCGTAATGGGGAATTTTCTTTCTGAATCATCTGTTGTGCAGTTGTGTGGGGATTGCCAGCAAGGCCTAGCATTTATTGCCCATCTCTAATTCCCATTGAGAAGGTGGTGGTGAGCTGCCTTCTTGATCCGCTGCTGTCCATGTCGGGTGGGTACACCCACAGTGCAGTGAGGGAGGGAGTTCCAGAATTTTGGCCCAGTGTCCGAGTTATTTGATCCTCCAGGACACTGGGGTCCCAGCTCGGTATAAGTGGAGCCCGTCCCATTGGAACAGCCCCCTCTTTCCCCAGTACTGGTGCCTGTGGCCCAGGAAGTGAAAGCCCTCCCTGTCACGCAACTCTTTCACTCTCACATTTAACCTTCTAACCTGGTTCCCCCTGTGTTAATTGGCCACTTGCTGAGGCTGGGACTCAGTTGAAAATGTCCAAACTGAGGTAGATAGATTTTTGTTCGACACGGGGATTAAGGGTGACGGAATGATGCAGGCAGATGCGTTCAAGATCCAGAACGGCTGACATGTCCTTGAATGGGGAACATGATCAAGGAGCTGAATGGCCTCCTCCTGTTCCTATAACAGAGAGAGAAAGAGAGAGACAGAGATAGTGAGACAGCAGCAGACAGAATACGTGAGGTGGATAGTTGGAAGTGGTGGAATTTGTGTGTTTCTGCTGCATTGGGAACAATGTTCACCATTAATAAAGTGCTCTGTTCCAACACATTCCTGCTGATCAATAAACACGGATCTTAGAAAAACTACTGAAATCACGTCCCAGTGAAATGTTAATTTTTGACCTCTGCTTAAAAAGTCCAATGCTGAAACCTGCAAGCTATGACACCACCATCCCTGCAACACCCTATTTCAATGTTTAATGTTTTTAACAAGAAGGTGCAATACATCTTCACAATGCTTCATCACCGAACAATCCAAGAATGATACCTTGCACAGGGAGACCATTCAGCCCAACCTGCCTCTACTGGCTCTTTGGAAGACTATCCAATTTCTCCCACTGGACTCGCTGTTCCTTCTCCATAGACCTGCAAATTCTTCCTGTTCACAATTTAGTAGTCAAGAAGGCAGACGGCATGCTTGCCTTCATCGGTCGGGGGATAGAGTATAAAAATTGGCAAGTCATGCTGCAGCTGTACAAAACATTACGGCGGCCACACTTAGAATATTGCGTGCAATTCTGGTCGCCATACTACCAGAAGGACGTGGAGGATTTGGAGAGGGTACAGAAGAGGTTTAACAGGATGTTGCCTGCTCTGGAGGGCATTATCTATGAGGAAAGGTTGGATAAACTCGGATTGTTTTCACTCGAACGACGGAGGTGGAGGGGTGACATGATAGAGGTTTACAAATTTGTGAGCGGCATGGACAGAGTGGATAGTAAGAAGCTTTTCCCCAGGGTGCAAGAGTCAGTTACTAGGGGGCATAGGTTTAAGGTGCGAGGGGCAAAGTTTAGAGGGGATGTGCGAGGCAAGATCTTTACACAGAGGGTGGTGAGTGCCTGGAACTTGCTGCCGGGGTAGGTGGTGGAAGCAGGTACGATAGCGACGTTTAAGAAGAATCTTGGCAAATACATGAATAGGATGGGAATAGAGGGATATGGGCCCCGGAAGTGCAGAAGGTTTTAGTTTAGGCAGGCATCAAGATCGGCGCAGGCTTGGAGGGCCGAATGGCCCGTTCCTGTGCTGTACTGTTCCTTGTTCTTTATACAGTTACCTTGTGAAACTTGCTGTTCAAATCAGCAATTCAGGAGAAACGTTTTTCCCCAGAGAGTGATGCGATCGAGGAACTCACGACCACAGGGAGTGATTGAGGTGAATAGTACCGATGCATTTAAGGGGAAGCTGGATAAACACAAGCGGGAGAGGGAATAGAAGATATATAGATGGGATGAGATGGGGAGTGGTGGGAGGAGTCTATTGTAGGGCATTAACAACAGCATAGACCAGCTGGGCCGAATGGCCTGTTTCTGTGTAATTCCATTGAACCTGCTTCCACCGGCCTTTCAGGCAGCGCATTCCAGATCACAATAATTCACTGTGAAAAAAATCTCCTCATCTCCCCGATCACTGCCCCTTTGACCAATTATTGTCAAGAGCAGACGAAATAATATTTTTCAGCCAGCACGGACATGCTTCGATGCGAAAATGCTTGCATGTTTCTCTGTTCAATCTCTGTCCTCTCGTTGCTGAGAAAGGTGAAGGTAAGAGACAGAGAGAGCTGGGAGAGATTGATGGAGAAATTGAGAGGATCATAGCTAATTACTCCACAGTTGGCCGTGGAGCTGTTCAGTATTAAAATTGGAATAGTCAACTATTTGAAGATGAACGGAAAAACTGAACTAAACGCATTAAAGCTCCAGTGAGATCTGAAGGTAACACCACTAGTTTACAAAAAGCCAATGCTCTAACCCTGCTCTATGCAAGGACTTCACTGCAGGAGCAGGGCATTTCCCAGTTAGTGCTGTGTGGTGGAAGCATGAGATGGACGTCAGAGAAACACCGATTGCCAAAAAAATCAACGAATTCTTGCAGCGCAGAAGGAGGCCAGCCGGCCCATCGCACTTGTGCTGGCTAGCAAAACAAGCAATTTAACGAGTGCCAGTCCCCTGACTGCTCCCCAAAGACCGCCAGCATCTTCCTTTTCAAATAACAAACCAATTCGCTCCTAACTGCTTCGGTTAAACCTGCCTGCATCACACTCTCAGTTCGTGCACTGTGGAGATGCGAGAACAATAGACCTACTCAGTCACTTTCCCTGTTCAGATACTTTAATGAGATACCCACCCAGTCACTCTCCATGTTGAGATACTATAATAACAGACCCACTCAGTGACTCGCCCTGTGGAGATACCATTATAACAGACCCACTCAGTGACTCTCCCTGTGGAGATACTATAATAACAAACCATCTCAATGACTCTCCCTGTGAGGAATCTATAACAACAGAACCACTCAGTGTCTCTCCCAGCGCATATACTATAATAATAAACTCACTCAATGTCTCTCCCTGCGGATAGACTATAATAACAAAACAAATCGTTCACTCTCCCTGTGGAAATACTATAGTAATAAACCCACTCAGTGTCTCTCCCTGCGGATATACTTTAACAACAGACCCACGCAGTGTCTCTGCCTGTGGATATACTGTAATAACAAACACACTCAGTCACCCGCCTTGTGCAGATAATATAATAGAGACCAAATCAGTTTATCTCCCTGTGAGGACACTAAAATAACAGACCCACTCAATGTCACTCCCTGTGGATATACTACAATAACAAATCCACTCAGTCACTCACCCTGTGGAGATCCTATAATAAGAGACCCAATCAGTCAACCGCCCCGTGGAGATAATATTCTAACAGATGCACTCAGTTTCTCAGCCCGTGGAGATACTATAACATATGAACCACTCAGTGACACTCCCAGTGGAGATACTATAATAACAGACAAACTCAGTCACTCTGGCTATGGAGATACAAAAATAACAGAGGCACTCAGTCACTGTCACTGAGGAAATATTATAGTAACAGACCCAATCAGTGACTCACTCTGTGGAGATATTATAATAACAGAACCACTCAATGACTCTCCCTGTGATGATACGACACTGACAGACCCACTCAGTGGCTATCCCTGTGGAGATTCTACCAAAACGGACTAACTGAGTCACTCTCCATGTGGAGATAATAAGATAACAAGCCCATTCAGTGACTCTCCCTGTTGAGATTCTATTAAAACGGACCAGCTGAGTCACTCTCTGTGTGGAGATAATATAATTACAGTCCCGCTCAGTGTCGCCGCCTGTGGAGATACGACAATAACAGATGCACTCAGTCACTCTCCCTGTGCAAATGGGCCTCCTGCTCAACTGCAGCTCCTGACTTGCTGCACAAACTCTAGCATTTATGCCGTGATGCAGACGAAGTTCAGAGGACATTTGAAGAACGTTCTGAAATATCCCTTCACTCCAATTGGTAAAGTCATTCAATGAGGAGAAGAACTGAATCGCAGACAATTTCCCACCTTTTTTAAAGTTCTATATCACTTTACCAACAACGGGGCGCGGGGCCTGGTAGCAGAGCGGATATGGGGCCTGTCGATACGATTACAAAGCAGGAGTGGGGCATTCCGATATGGTGACAGACTGTGGGTGTGTCGCTATTGTAACTGATTGGTAAGTCTGGCCTGTAGCTCCAGGGACTGAGCAGGGACAGGGACAGTTTCCCTGGTGACAGGGCGGGGGTGGGATCTGTTCTCCATGGTGATGAAGGGTGCCGAGTGTGGGTATTTTCCCCATGCTGATGGCAGAATGGGCAGCGGGCGGTCCTGGCGTCCAAAGGTACCATCCACCGCTCTCACCATTGCAACAGTGAGAAAGCATGTTGGACAAGTGTCAAAATTGCATCCGCCCATAGCAAGCAAGATAACGACACCAGCTCGAACAGTAGCAGGCAGAAGAGAAAATATTGTCGAAATCTTCAATCTAAGTTCTTCAGAATGCATTTGATCTTTCATAATCCTTGAAATTGCTTTATGGCACATCCTAATCATTTATAATCCTTTATAATATGTATAACCCTTCATTATCCTTTATAATCTGGATAACACTTTATAAAGATTTATAATTATTTAAAACTGTTTATGAAACTTTATAAACAAATGCAATTTTCATAATCCGTTTAAACATGTATAATCATTCATAATCCTTTACATTCGTTAATGATACTTAGTGTCCCTCACTTCTTTATAATCATTTATAACCCTTTTTAAAAGATGTAACACTTAAAGGTCATGTTAACTCTTTACAATTATGGAAGCATCTTCACAACACTTTATATAGAGGGCGAGAAGGCTGGAAAAGAAGCGTTCAAATCTCTGGGTATCAGATACTAGATAAATACAGGAAGGGAGAGAGGGAAGCTGGATAAGGAGCATTAACAGTTCTGGGCTCCAGATATTAAATAGCTAGAGGAAGTGCGGGTGCAATGCTAGATGAGGAATGTGGACAGCTCTGGGTTTCAGATGCCAGATGTATGCAGAAAGGCAACGAGTCTGGATTAAGGGAGAGTCTCCAGGACTTGACAGCAAAATCAAGGCTGACACTCACGTGCAATACCGAAGGAGCACACTCCAAGAGTAAGAGCTGAGGAGTGCTGCACTTTCCGAAGTCAGAAATTAGAGGGCGACTCCTAGTCTGAGGTTCAGTACTGAAATAGTATGCAAAATTGATAGAACAACAAAGAGCAAAGAACAGTACAGCACAGGAACAGGCCATTCGGCCCTGCAAGCCTGCGCCGATCTTGATGCCTGCCAAAACTAATACCTTCTGCACTTCCGGGGCCCATATCCCTCTATTCCCTTCCTATTCATATATTTGTCAAGATGTCTCTTAAACATCGCTATCGTATCTGCTTCCACCACCTCCCCTGGCAGCAAGTTCCAGGCACTCACCACCCTCTGTGTAAAAAGACTTGCCTCGCACATCTCCTCTAAACTTTGCCCCCCGCAACTTAAACCTCTGTCCCCCAGTAACTGACTCTTGCACCCTGGGAAAAAGCTTCTGACTATCCTTTCTGTTCATGCCGATCATAACTCTGTAAAGCTCTATCATGTCACCCCTCCACCTCCGTCGTTCCAGTGAAAACAATCCGAGTTTTTCCAAACTCTCCTCATAGCCAATGCCCTCCAGACCAGGCAACATCCTGGTAAATCTCTTCTGTTCCCTCTCCAAAGCCTCGACGTCCTTCTGGAAGTGTGGTGACCAGAATTGCACGCAATATTCTAAGTGTGGCCTAACTAAAGTTCTGTACAACTGCAGCATGACTTGCCAATTTTTATACACTGTGCCCCGACCGATGAAGGCAAGCATGCCGTCTGCCTTCTTGACTACCTTATCCACCTGCGTTGCCACTTTCAGTGACCTGTGGACCTGTACGCCCAGATCTCTCTGCCTGTCAATACTCCTAAGGGTTCTGCCATTTACTGTATACTTCCCACCTGCATTAGACTTGCCAAAATGCATTACCTCACATTTGTCCGGATTAAACTCCATCTGCCATTTCTCCGCCCAATTCCCCAACCGATCTATATCCTGCTGTACCCTCTGACAATCCTCATCATTATCCGCAACTCCACCAAACTTTGTGTCATCCACAAACTTGCTAATCAGACCAGCTACATTTTCCCCCAAATCATTTATATATACCGCAAACAGCAAAGGTCCCAGCACTGATCTCTATGGAACACCACTAGTCACATCCCTCCATTCAGAAAAACACCCATCCACTGTTACCCTCTGTCTTCTGTGACCGAGCCAGTTCTGTATCCATATTGCCAGCTCACCTCTGATCCCGTGCGACTTCAACTTTTGCACCAGTCTGCCATGCGGGACCTAGTCAAAGGCTTTAACTAAAGTCCATATAGACAACATCTACTGCCCTTCCCTCATCAATCATCTTCGTCACTTCCTCAAAAAACTTAATCAAATTAGTAAGACACGACCATCCCTTCACAAAACCATGCTGTCTCTCGCTAATAAGTTCATTTATTTCCATATGGGAGTAAATCCTGTCCCGAAGAATCCTCTCTAATAGTTTCCCTACAACTGACGTAAGGCTCACCGGCCTATAATTTCCTGCATTATCCTTACCACCCTTCTTAAACAAAGGAACAACTTTGGCTGTTCTCCAGTCCTCTGGGACCTCACCTGTAGCCAATGAGGATGCAAAGGTTTCTGTCAAGGCCCCAGAAATTTCTTCCCATGCCTCCCTCAGTATTCCCAGGTAGATCCCATCAGGCCCTGGGGACTTATCGACCTTAACGCTTTGCAAGACACCCAACACCTCCTCCTTTTTAATAATGAGATGACTGAGACTATCTGCACTCCCTTCCATAGGCTCATCATCCACCAGGTCCTTCTCCTTGGTGAATACTGATGCAAAGTACTCATTTAGCACATCACCCATTTCCTCTGGCTCCATGCAATGCGTGCAATGCCGCGAAGATTGGCAACTGTTTAGAAACCAGGAAGGGGTGATGAAAACAAGAAAAAGAGGGATAATTTGGAGTATGATAGATAACTATCAATAAATATAAAAACAGGCAGTGCAATCTTCTGCAAGTATATGGTTACAGAGCCTGGGTAGCTAAAGTGAGCATTGGTGACTGAGCGGGTCAGCGTGGTGAATTAATAATGGGAAACGAGGAAATGTAAGAGGCTTTGATCAATCTTTTTATATCCATCGTCACAGTAGAAGGCACAGAAAGCGTCAACGAACAGTTAAAAAGAGAGGCAAAAGAGAGGGAGGAACTTTAAAAATAAAGCATTATCATGAGAGAAAAAGTAATGTTCATACTGATTGGAATAAAGACTGACATATCCCTGGATCTGAGGATCTGTACCCAAGGGTCTTAATTGAAGTGGTTGCAGAGATAGTGGATGCATTGGTTGCAATGTTCCCTGGAGTCTGGAAAGGTCCCAGCGGGTTGGAAAATCGCAAAGGTAACACCTCTGTTCAATAATGCAGGGAGACAGAAAACCTGAAATATTCGCTGGTCAGGCCAACATCTTTCATTGGGAAAATATTAGTATACTTTATTTGAAAAAGGTATTAGCGGGACATTCGCAAAATCAGAATATAATCAGGAAGAGTCAACGTGGTTTATGGAAGGGAAATAGTGTTTAACAAACGTAGTATAGTACAGGAGGTAAGATGCATGTTGCAAAAAGGGGAACCGATGGATGGATCTCCAAAAGGCATTTGATAAGGTGCCACATAAAAAGGTTACTACAGACGATAAGGGCACAATGTCTTCATTGAATCACAGAATGTTTACAGCAACAGAAAGCGGACACTTGGCCCCCGTGTCTGCGCCAGCTGAGAAACGAGCCACCCAGCCTAATCCCAACTTTCAGCATTGTTTCCGTAACCTTTCAGGTTATAGAACGTCAGCTGCATATCCAGACATCTTTTAAATGAGTTCAGGGTTTCTGCTTCTCCCACCCATTTGGGCAGTGAGTTCCAGATCCCTACCACCCTCTGGGTGAAAATAAAATATACTCATATCCCCTCTAATCTTTCTCCCAATCACTTTACGTATATAATAAAAGCAAAATAGTGCAGATGCTGGAAATATGAAATAAAAACAAGAAATGCTGGAAATATTCCGCAGGTCTGGCAGCATCTGTGGAGAGAGAAACAGAATTAACGTTTCAGATCAGCGATGAAGGTTCTGTTGAAGGGACACTGAGCTAAACATTTAACTCTGCTTCCCTCTCCTCAAATGCTGCCAGACCTGAGTATTTCCAGAATTTCCTACTTTTGTTTCACTTTACATCCATGCCCCCTTGACACTGACTTCTCTGCGAAGGTAAATAGGCCCTTCACATACGTTTATCCAGGCACCTCAAAACTTTGTAAATCTCAATTAAACCTGCCCTCAGACTTCTCTGTTCCAAGGAGAACAGCCCCAGCCTATCCAATATTTCCACATAGAAGCATTTTTCCAGTCCTGGCAACATCCTCGTAAATATCATCTGTACCCTCTCTAGTGCAATTAAATCCTTTCTGCAATGTGGTGACCAGCACTGTACACAGTACTCAAGCTGTGGCCTAGCCAATGACTTATATAGTTACAGTATAAGCTTCCTCCTATTCTGCACATCGGCTAATAAAGGAAACGTATGCCCTATGTCTTCTTAACTCTCTTAGCGACCTGCCCTGCTATCTTCATGGATCTGTGAATATTCACTCCAAGGTCCCACACTTCGTCTACACCTCGAAGGATTCTCCCATTAATTGCGCATTCATTTGCGTTGCTCTACCTCCCCAAATTCATCACCTCACACTTCTCTATGCTGAATTCCATTTGCCACTTTTCCGCCGACCTGGCCAGTCCATTAATATGTACCTGCAGTCTGCAGGTATTCTCCTCGCTATCAACTACACGGCCATTTTTTGTATCGCCTGTAAACCTTTTGATCATGCCCACTACATTTAGGTCCAAAACCTAAATATATAGCGCAAAAAGCAGTGGACCTGATACCGAGCCCTGTGGAGCCCCATTGGAAACAGCCTAACAATCGCTATATCAGCATGAAAAGAGGATTGGCTAAATAACAAGAAGCAGAGAGTCGGGATCAATGGGTTAATTTCAGGGTGGAACGCTGTAACTAGTGGAGTACAACAGGGATCAGTACTGGAGCCTCAAAGTTTTGCGATCGATATGACTGACTTGGATGAAGTTACAAACACTCTTGTAGCCAAATTTGCTGAGGATGCAAAGATTGGTAGGAAAATTGTGAGGAGGGAGCAGATAGCCCGGAAAGGGAAATAGAAAGGTTAAGTGAATGGGCATAAATGTGGCAGATGGAGTATAACGTTGAGTACGACCTGAGGTTTCAACTTTGGTGGGAATCACAGAAAAGCAGAATATTATTTACGTGGTGGGAGACTGCAGAATGCTGCGGTATGAGAAACCTGGGTGTCTATGTACAGGAATCAGAAAATGTCAGCATGTAAGTGCAGCAAGTAATTAGGTAAATGGATTGTTGGTATTCTTTACAAGGGGGGTGAAGTATAAAAGTAGTGAAGTATTGCCACAATTGCACAGGACATTTGTGAGAAGGCAGCTAGAGTACTGTCTACATTTTTGGACACCTTATTTAAGGAGAAATATACTTGCAATGGAAGCAGATCAGAGAAGGTTCACTGGGTTGAAACCTGGGATGAGAGGATTATCTTATGAGGAAATGTTAGACCATTGTGCCCATACTCATCAGAGTTAGAAGATTGAGAGTTGATCTTACTGCGAAGTATAGGATTCGGAGGAGACCTGACAGGGTAGAAGCTGAGAGGAAGCTTCTTCTCGTGGGGAAATCTAGAACTAGGGAGCACAGTTTCATATTAATGGGTCTCCCATTTAAGTCAGACGTGAGGAGGAATTTCATCTCTCAGACTGTTGTTAGTATTTGAAATTCTCTCTGCCAGCGAGCAGTGGAGGCTGAGTCACTGAGCCACCGCCAGCGAGCAGTGGAGGCACTGTCAGAGGGGCAGTGCCGTTGGGGCCCCGCACTGTCAGCGGGGAAATTTTAGTGGAGGGCCGCACTGTCGAAGGGCCAGTACTGATGAAATGTTGCACTGTCGAAGGTGCATCTTCTGGGATGAGGCGTTGAACCGTGCCCCCTCTCTGGATATAAAAGATCCCAAAGTACTACTTGGAAGGAGAGCGGGGACTTATCTATGGTGTACTGGCCAATATTTTGCCCCCGATGATGATCTGTGTATTATCACCTTGCTGTTTGTGATATCTTACTGTGTGTCAATTAGCTGCTCTGTTTTCCACATTCCAACAGTGACTCCACATCAGAAACATTTACATCGCTGTAGGGCACTTCGGAACGTCCACTGGCTCTAAAAAACGCAATGCAAGTGCAAGCCTTTCCTTCTTTCCTTTCCTTCATGCCACTAAAGAAAACTGCAGCAAATATCACTTCAACTGACCACCGCAAATATCTCTTAAAATGGCCACAGCAAATATCAAAATATGATTTTAAATGACCAAAAATACATATCACATAAAAGGGACTCAGGGTACGTCACTGAAAACTGCCACAGCAAATATGTTGTAATCACATTGACCTAAATATAACTGAAACCGCCACAGAAAATATCACTTAGAATGGCCTCACCATATTTCACTTAAAATGACGACCATGCATGTCAGTTGAAATGGCTACAGATGATATCACTTAAAATGGCCACAGTGCTTATCACTTAATATATGTACCTTGCATGCCACTTAAAATGGCTGCATTGCATATCACATGAAATGGCAGCCGTACATATAACTTTGAAATGCCTACTGTGCTTGTCATTTAAAAGAGCCAATAAAATCACAGCCGCCGTCGTAAATCACTTAAAATGGCATGGTGCATCAATCGCATTTTCACATGGCTGCTGTGCATTTCGCTTCACCATGGAACTCATTGAATTGTCCGAAAAACAAGCATTGTCCTGGAATTATAAGAAATCTTATCACTTCTCACTGATGACTCATAGGATTATAGGAAGTTGGAGCAGGAGTATGTCATTCGGCTGGCGAGCCTACTCTGCCATTCTAGCAGTGCCGTTCAAGCTGATCATGGCTGATCATCTCCCTCTACGCCATTTTTACCCACTATCCCCATATCCCTAAATATCATTATTATCCAGAAATCTATAGATTTCTGTCTTGAACATGCTCACTGATTGACTTTCCACAGCCCGATGGGGTATAGAATTCCACAAATTCACCACCATCTGAGTAAAGAAATTCCTCCTCATCTCGGACTGAAATGGCCTACCCCTTAATCTGAGACTGTGCCCCTTGGTTCTAGACTCACCAGCCAGAGAAACATCCTCCCCACATCTACCCTGTCACACCCTGTAAGAATGTTGTAACTTTCAATGAGATCACCTTTCGTTCTTCAAATCTCTAGCGACTACAGGCACAGTTTCTCCTCATAAAACAATCCCGCTATTCCACGGTTAATCTGCTGAACCTCCGTTGCACTCCCTCTATGGCAACGATATACACCTAAAAATGAGGAGACCACAACTGTACAGAATACTCCAGGTGAGTCTCACCAAAGCTTGCTGCAATTGCAGCACAGGGGCGCAGTGGTTAGCACCGCAACCTCACAGCTCCAGCGATCCAGGTTCAGTTCTAAGTACTGCTTGTGTGGAGTTTGCAAGCTCTCCTTGTGACCAATTGGGTTTTCGCCGGGTGCTCCGGTTACCTCCCACAGCCAAAGGCTTGCAGGTTGATAGATAAATTGCCCCAACTATATATAAGAGAATGGTGGGGATGAGGTAAGGAATATGGGATTAATGCAGTGTTAGTATAAGTGGGTGGTTGTTGGTTGGCACAGACCCAGTAGGCCGAAGGGCCTGTTTCAGTGCTGCATAAATAAATATATATACAACATGTCTTCAAATGCCATTGTAATGGAGGGCAACATACCATTTCTCTTCCTAAATGCTTACTGCATCTGCACACTAGCTTTTACTGAGGCATGAACCAGGACACCCAGCTCCCTGTGGACATCAACACTTCCCAACTTCTCACCATTTAAGAAATGCTCTGCCTTTCTGTTTTTTCTACCAAAGTGGTTCACTCCACACTTATTCACATTATATTCCATCTGCCAGGTTCTTTCACATTCACTAAGCCTGTCCAAATGCCCTTAAAGGCTCCTTGCATCCTCCTCACAACTTAATTTCCCACCTAGTGTTGTGACATCAGCAAATTTGGAAATATTCCATTCGGGCCTCACATCCAAATCATTTATTTAGATTGTGAACAGCTGTGGCTGAAGCAGTGATCCTTGCGGTACCCTATTAGTAACAGCCTGTCATCTAGGCAATGACCCATTTATTCCTACTCTCTGCTTTCTTTCTGTCAACCAGTTCTCAATGCATAGCAGTATGTTACTACCAATCCCATGTGCCCTAATTCTGCTCGTAAATCTCATGTGCGGGACCTTATCAAAAGCCTTCTTAAAATCCAAATCTTTAAGATTGGGAATTAAATATTACTGGATACTTGAACTTTAAAAAGAAGAGGCACAATGGCGCAGTGATCAGCAACGCAGCCTTCCATTTCTAGCAATTCGGGTTCAGTCCAGATCAGTCTGTGTGGAGCTTGCAAGCTTTCCCTGATCCGTGTTGGTTTCTGCCGGGTGGTCCAGTTTCCTCCCATTGCCCAAGACTTGCAGGTTGTTAGGTAAATTGGCCATTGTAAATTGCTCCTGGTGCAGGTAGATGGTTGGAGAATGGTGGGAATGTGGTAGGAAATACGGGATTAATGTAGGATTAGTATAAATTGATGGCCAGCACAGACTCGGTGGGTCAAAGGGCCTGTTTCAGTGCTGTATGACTCTATAACTATGAGCACATCCACGGTTTCTCCTTTCTCAATGCTACAAGTAATATCCTCAAAACATAACTCCAACAGGTTTGTCAAACATTTTTTCTGTTTCATATATCCACGTTGACTCAGCCCGATTGGACCATTTGTTCAAAGCGTCGTGTTACTGCATTCTTTTTAATAGATCATAACATTTCCACTACTGCTGACGTCTAACTAACAGGTCTGCAGTTCTCTATTTCTCTCTCACTTCTTAAATATTGGGGTGACATTTGCTAATTTCCAATGTGCAGAAACCCTTCCAGAATCTGTAGAATTTTGAAAGATAACCACCGATGCATCTACTATCTCTAAAGCCACTCTTGCAATACACTGGGATGTAACTAATCTAGTCCAGGGGATTTATTAATTTACAATCCAATTAATTTTGCAAGTACCATCACTTTCTTGAGACTAATTTATTTCAGTTCCTCATTTTTATGAGTCCCATGGTTCCCTAGAATTTGTTGAATATTTTCTGTACCTTCCTCCGTGAAGACAGATACAAACGTGTATCTGATACAAACTCTACGCCATTTCCTCAGTCTCCATCACAAACTCTCCTATTTCTGCTTGCAATGGACCACATCCGTCCTTGCTAATCTATTCCTTTTCAAATGCACAAAGAAGCAGTAAGTTTCTAGCTTGCTTATATTCCTGATTTCTTTTCCCTTTTCCCTTTCGGCCCACCGAGTCTGTGCCGACCATCAACCACCCCTTTATACTAATCCTACACTAATTCCATATTCCTACCACATCCCCACCTGTCCCTATATTCCCCGAACCACCTACCTATGCTGGGGGCAATTTATAATGGCCAATTAACCTATCAACCTTCGGCATGTGGGAGGATTCTGGAGCACCCAGAATAAACCCACGCAGACACAGGGAGAACTTGAGCACAGGCAGTACCCAGAATTGAACCCGGGTCGCTGGTGCTGTGAGGCTGCGGTGCTAACCACTGCGCCACTGTGCCGCCCCTTTGTTGGTTCTCCTTTGTTGGTTTCTAAATTGCTCCCAATCCTCTGGCTTGCTATGTTTCCTGGTGACCTGACAAGGCTTAAAAGTTTGACATAATGCAATCTTTAACTTGTTTTGTTAGCCACGGTTGATTCACCTTTCACGTTGGGTTTTTGTTTCTTCTAGGAAAGTACATTTGTTGTCAACCATGAAATAACTTCTTTATCTACCAGCCATTGCCGGGCTACTGTCAAATCATTTAATATATTTTGCCAATACACCATAGGCAACTTAACCTTCATAGCTTCATAGATTCCTTTGCTCAGATTGAAAAGCCTAGTTTCGGAATGAACTAGATATTTTTCAAACGTAAAATTCTATCATATTGCAGTCACAATTTCATAATGGCTCCTTTACAGCAAGGTTATTAATTAACTCTTTCTCATTATAAAATACTAAATCTGAAATAGCTCAATCCCTAGTTGGTTCTTCAACATACTGCTCCAGGCATCCATCTCGGACACTTACTCGGAATTCATCCTCCACAGAATTAGTGGTAATTAGGATGAGGCAATCTATCAGTAAATTGAAGATGCCCATTGTTACTGTATTGCCCATGTTACATGCAGCTGTAATTTCCTGATGTTTACCGTGTCCAACATTACCACTGTAGTTTGGTGGTCTACTAAACATCTCCCACCAATGTTTGTTGCCCCTTGCTCTTCCTTAGATCCACCCAAACTGATTCTACATCTTGCTCCTTTGATCTAAGATACTGTCTCACTAATATACTGTCTCGTCCTGCATTAACAGCGCTATCACACCTCCTTTTCCCCTCCGCCTATCCTTTCTAAATGACTGCATCGAGGATTAACATGTTCGTGCCGTAATGACGGGCCAGGCCTTAATTAAGCCAAACTTTAATCCATTTTAAAAATCAAGGACCACAATCCAACAGGCGCAAGTTGAAATGAGGTATCAAAGGTCAGACACAAATTCAGGGAGACACATTGAATCCTGGCTCTGGGTGTAGGACACTGTCCAAGGCGGATGGACAGCCTGTCCAATAATATTCCTCATGCCAAAACTCTCTCACTCCCTTCACATATTGTCATTATAGTTTTCAAAGTAAAACGAATTCCCCCAGGAGCAGAGAAGTAAAATAATTTAAATTGGATAAATCAAAGCAAAAGATTCTCAGGAATAGGTGCAGCAAGATCCCAAAACTGTTTTCTCTCAGTTCTACTGACAAACTCTCAGCAACATCCCAATACAAACAAATGCTGGTTAGAAAGACAAGGATCAAAAGTGATATCGATGGAGACCACAATGCGAGCACACAACCCACACATACCGGACTGAGAGAAATATCCCTCCACTGGAGAGAGATGGAGGGAGAGGGTTTGGGATTTGAACTGGGGCGGCTTTCCACCCAGACGCAACCCAGCTGAGCAGTTTGCTTCACCAGTGAATATGTTACACGTTGGGATGTTGTTCAATATGTTCCTCGGGGTCCTGTCCATTGATATGTTAATTCAGCACAATCGAGGACAGAAGCAGTTTGACCAGGGACCTGTTTTGTTGATGTAAAACATTTAACTCAAAGCCCTTGTCGGGAATATTACTGCAGTTTGAAAATGTCGGATTCTCCTTACATACATGGACTTCAGTAAGGCGTTTGATAAGTTTCCCCATGGTAGGCTGATGGAGAAAGTGAAGTCGCAAGGAGTCCAGGGTGTATTAGCTTGATGGATAAAGAACTGGCTGGGCAACAGGAGACAGAGAGTAGCAGTGGAAGGGAGTTTCTCAAAATGGAGACGTGTGACAAGTGGTGTTCCACAGGGATCCGTGCTGGGACCACTGTTGTTTGTGATTTACATAAACGATTTGGAGGAAAGTATAGGTGGTCTGATTAGCAAGTTTGAAGACGACACTAAGATTGGTGGAGTAGCAGATATTGATGGGGACTGTCAGAGAATACAGCAGAATATAAATAGATTGGAAAGTTGGACAGAGAAATGGCAGATGGAGTTCAATCAGGGCAAATGCGAGGTGATGCATTTTGGAAGATCCAATTCAAGAGTGAATTATACAGTAAATGGAAAAGTCCTGGGGAAAATTGATGTGCAGAGAGATTTGGGTGTTCAGGTCCATTGTGGCAACGCAGGTCAATAGAGTGGTCAAGAAGGCATACGGCATGCTTTCCTTCATCGGACGAGGTATTGAGTACAAGAGTTGGCAGGTCATATTACAGTTGTATAAGACTTTGGTTCGGCCACATTTGGAATACTGCGTGCAGTTCTGGTCGCCACATTACCAAAAGGATGTAGATGCTTTGGAGATGGTGCAGAGGAGGTTCACCAGGATGTTGCCTGGTATGGAGGGCGCTAGCTATGAAGAGAGGTTGAGCAGATCAGGATTATTTTCATTAGAAAGACGGAAATTGAGGGGGGACCTGATTGAGGTGTACAAAATTATGAGAGGTATAGACAGGGTGGATAGCAAGAAGCTTTTTCCCAGAGTGGGGGATTCAATTACTTGGGGTCACGAGTTCAAAGTGAGAGGGGTATGGTTTAGGGGGATAAGCGTGGAAAGTTCTTTACACAGAGGGTGGTGGGTGCCTGGAACGCGTTGCCAGCGGAGGTGGTAGACGCGGGCACGATAGCGTCTTTTAAGATGTATCTAGACAGATACATGAATGTGCTGGAAGCAAAGAGATACAGACCCTTAGAAAATAGGCGACATATTTAGATAGAGGATCTGGATCAGCGCAGGCTTGGAGGGCCGAAGGGCCTGTTCCTGTGCTGTAATTTTCTTTGTTCTTTGTTCTTTGACCCCATACAGATATTGGGGAATTTTCGGGAGGCAGTGACACATGCCAATTCCAACCGCAGCTCAAAACTCACCTTGAATAAATTCAGATCCATCTGTCTGTCTTTCTCTCCGTGTCTGTCTGTCTCTCTCATTTTCATTGTCCATCTCGCTCCATCAGTCTCACTCACTGTCTGTCTCACTCTCATGCTCTGTCTGCCTCACTCTCATTCCCCCTCTCTCTCACTCATTCTGTGTCTGTCTCTCTCCGTGTCTGATTCACTCTATCATTCCATGTCAGCCTCTCACTATTTCTTTCATGCGCTCCTAGTCCAACTTTCATTTCCCCTCTCTCCCTCCCTGTCCTTCTCTCTATCTCCCTCTTTCACTCATTTTCCTTGCTTACCTGCCTCTTTCAATACATCATTCTCACTCCCTGCTGCTCTGTTTCATTCCATGTCAGCCACTCTCTGTTTCATGCTCTCAGTTTCACGCTCACTCACTCTCTATCTCTCGGTCTCATTTTATCTCTGTCTCCCTCTCTCTATCTCTATCTTTATCTCTATCTTTATCTCTCTCTCTCTATCTATCTATCTATCTATCTATCTATCTATCTATCTATCTATCTATCTGTCTATCTATCTATCCATCTCTTGCTTTTTGCTCTGTCTGGCTCACTATCACTTCCGTTCTCTTTCTCTGTCTCTCTGTCTCGCATTCCGCGTCTGGCTCTCGCACACACTCCGCCTGCCTATCTACCTTTTTCATTCCATCTCTCCACGTCTCTACCTCTCTCTGTTTGGTGCTCTGTATCTTTCTACCTCTCTCTCGTTCTCTTTATTCCTCTCTCTCACTCCCTGTCTGCATTTCTGTATCAATCTGTCCTCTTCCATTTTCTCACTCTTTGTTACCCCGTCTCTTTCACTCATATGGTCTCGCTCTTTCTCTCGCTCTCTCTCTCTCTTTCTATCTATCTATCTATCGATCTATCTATCAATCCATCTGTCTATTTGCCATCTATCCATCTGCCTATATGTCCATCTACCTATTTGACCTTCTGTACATCTATCCATATGGCTGTCTATCAATCCATCTATCTATCTATCTATCTATCTATCTATCTATCTATCTATCTATCTATCTATCTATCTATCTATCTATCTATATCTTGGTTTCGTGCTCTGTCTGACTCACTCTCCCTCTATTTCATGCTCTGTCCCTCTCTTTCGCTCTCTCTTCCTCTGTCCTTCACGCTCTGTTCTTTTTCCCTCTCTCATCACTTCTTCCGGGATTGGAATGTACTCTGAAATACGCAATTATTTAAAGCAAGGACTAATCACATTTGTGTTGTATTTTTAGCATATTATATGTTGAAATCGGGGAAAGAATTGAGTTTTCAAAATCGTACTGGAGCCTGGGAACAAAATGTTTTTTTTGTCATCCATACATTGCCACATTGTAGATCTGTCTTTTATCTGGGCCAGAGAGAGGAGCTCCAATTGTACAATGCATACTGTAGACTTTTATCATTTAGCTTTTGGAACTGCGTTTTTACTGAGCCAGGGAGAGCAGGTTGCGAAGTTCAATGGAGATTGGGGATATGTTCATTCCCACATTGTGGAATTGCTCTGTTACTGGACCAGAGAGAGAGAGAGAGAAGATGGGCATGTTCATTGGAGATGTGGGAGTTGTGAGTCGCTCATTCCTGAATTCTGGAACTGTCTGTTATCTGGGCCAAAGAGTGGAGCTGGAACTGATCATTGGAATTCGATGCCACGTTTATTGTCGCATAGGTATTATTCTGGCTGGAGGGCTTAATATTAACAAGAGATCGTCAGTTCTGGGCTAATTGATCTGAAACGTTGAATCACAGAAATAGAATCATAGAAAGTTTAAGGCACAGAAAGAGGCCACTTGGCCCATCCTGCCTGTGCCAGCCGAAAAACGATCCATCTATTTTAATTCCACCTTCCAGCATTTGGTTCATAGCCCTGCAGATAACGGCACTTCAGGTGCATATCCAGACTCCATTGGAATAAGTTGAAGGTTTTTGCCTCAACTACTTTTTCAGACACTGTGTGACAGACCATCACCACCCTCTGGGTGAAAATGTTTTTCCTCATCGCCCTTCTGATTTTTTAGGCAATCACGTTAAATCTATGCCCCCTCGTCACTGACTTCTTTGCTGAGGCGAATAGAGCCTTCACCTCCACTCTATCCAGTCTCCACAACATTCTGTACATTTCAATCCGATATTTTCCAAGGAGAACAAACCCAGCCGATCCACTCTTTCCTCATAGCTGCATTTTTACAGTCCTGGCACGATCCTCATTAATTTCCTTAGTTCTCTCTCCAGTGCAATTGCATCCTATCAGTAATAAGGCGACTAGAACTGCACACAGTACTCAAATTGTGGCCCAAAAACTGAGTTTTACAGTTTATGTATTTATAGATACAGCACTGAAACAGCCCCTTCATCCCCATCTGTTCCGACCATCAACATATTAATCCTACACTAATCCCATATTCCTACCACATCCCCACCTTCCCTATATCCCCCTGCCACCTACCTCTACTAGGGGCTATTTATAATGGCCAATTTACCTATCAAACTGCAAGTCTTTGGCTGTGGGAGGAAACTGGAGCACCCACGCGGTTCACAGGGAGTACTTGCAAACTCCGCACAGGCTGTAGCCAGAATTGGACGCGGGTCACTGGAGCTGTGAGGCTGCGGTGCTAATCACTGCGCCACTGTGCCGCCCCTGTTCCAGTATAATCTCCCTGCTCTTATATTCTAAACCTCGTCTAATAAAGGAAAGGATTCCATATGCCGTCTTAACTACCTTATCAACCTGCCCTGCTACCTTCAGGGATCTTTGGATATTCACTCCAAGGTCCCTCACTTCCTCTATCCTTCTCAGTATTTTCCCACTAATCGAGCATTTAGCTGTCTTGTTTGACCTCCCAAAATGCATCATCTCTCAATCCTCCGAGTTGAATTCTATTTGTCACTTTTCTGCCCATCTTACCAGAGCATTAATATCTACCTTCAGCCAACAATTATACTCCTCGCTATCTACTACACGGCCAATATTTGTGTTGTCTGCAAACTTCTTGATCATGCCCCCTACATTTCCATCCAAAACGTTAATATATACCACAAAAAGCAAGGGACCCAGTTCTGAGTCCTGCAGAAGGCTACTGGAAACAGCCCTCCTGTCGCGAAAACACCCGTCAACAATTACTCTTTGTGTCCTGACACTGAGATACTTTTTCCTCCACCTTGCTGCTTTTCCCTGTATGCCATGGGATTTTATTTTTTTAACCAGTCTGTCATGTAGGACGTTTTCAAAAGCCTTGCTGAAATCCATGAAGACCACATCAACATCAACAGCACTACACTCATCTATCTTGCTTGACATTTCTTCAAAAAATTCAATGAAGTTGGTCAAGCAAGATCTTCCCTTAATGAATCCATGCTGACTATCCTTGATTAGACTGTTCCTTTGCAAGTGATAGTTTATCCTGTCTCCCAAAATATGTTCCAATCATTTTCCCACTACTGAGGTTAGTCTGATAGGCCTGTAATTAGTCGGTCTATCCCTCGCTCCCTTTTAAATCAGTGGTACAATATTAACAGTTCTCAAATCCTCCAGCACCACACCTGCATCCAGTGAGCACCGCGAATGATGGCCAGACCTATTGTTATTTCTTCTTTTCCTTCTTTTAGAACCTAGGGTATATTTCATCTGGCCCTGGTGATCTATTAACTTTCAAGGATGCTCGTCCCATTAACACAGCCTCTTCCTATGTTTATCATATCCAACACTTCACACTCCTGCTCCTTATCGGCAATATCTGCATCATCCCCCTCTTTTGTGAAAACAGTCGCAGAGTATTCATCAATAACCACACCAACATATTCTGCCCTATGCATAGGTTACCGTTTGTTCTTTAATGCGCCCTACTCTCTATTTGGATACCTGACACTCTTAATGTATTGATAAAACATCTTTGGGTTCAGCTTGATTTTGCTTGCCAATGTTCTTTCATGCCCTCTCTTTGCTTTCCTAAATTACTTTTTGATTTCACCCCTCCACTTTCTATACTCCTCTCAACTTTCTGTAGTATTGAGTTCTTGGTGTCAGACATAAGCTTTCCTTTTCTATCTTATCTTTACCTGTAGGCTGCTTGACATCAATGGGGTTCTAGATTTGTGTCACATTTTGTCTTCGTGGTAACGTTTTCTCCCAACCCCTTTGAATGCCTTCCACTGGTCTGACATCGATTTACCTGCAAGTAGCTGTTTCCAGTCCACTTTCGCTAAATCACTCCTCAGTTTAGTAAAATTGGCTTTGCCTCAATTGAGAACTCTAACTCATGTTCTATTTCTGCCCTTTTCCATAATTATGTTAAGACTGACTGAATTATGAACACGACCACCAAAATGATATCCCACGACACTCGTTCCACCTGCCCAGCTTCATTTACTAATACTAAGTCTAAAACGTTACCCTCTCTTGTTGGACATGCTACAGACTGGGCAAAAATATCTCCTGAATGCACATCAAGACTTCAGCTCCCTCAAGTCCTTTCACACTGAAGCTATACCAGTTAATATTGGGGTATTTAAAATCCCCCACTATTACTGCCCTATTGTTTTTGCACTTCTCAGAGACTTGCCTACATATCTGCTCTTCTATTCCCCCTCTGACTGTTTGGAGGTCTATAGTAAACTCACAGCAGTGTGGTTGCCTATTTTTTGTTCCTTAGCTCTATCCATATAGCCTCATTTGATGAACTTCTCAACGTATCATCCCCCCTCACAGCTGTAATAGTTTCCTTGACCAAAATTGCCACCACCTTCTTTCTTATCCCCCTCCTTATCGCGTCTGAAAACATTGTAACCAGGAATGTTCAGCTGCCATTTGTGTCCCTGCTTCAGCCATTTGCCTGGAATTGCTATGATATCATACTACCACGTGTCTATGTGTGCCCTCAGCTCAGCTGCTTTATTTGCTATACTCCTTTCATTGAAATAGATACCCTTGAACACTGCAAACTCTTTATTTCTAACATTGTTTTTTCCCCCTCTTTCTTCCAGACTCATCCATGAATATTGTGCCTTCCATTTTCATTTCTGATTTTGTCCCAACTGATTCTACCCTCAGGTTACCGCACACCACGCCCCCCTCACCACCCCCAATCCACCAAACTAATTTAAACCGTCCCCAACAACACGAAGTAAACGTCCAGCAAGGAACTCTGTCCCGTCTCTATTGAAGTGCAACCCGTCCGGCCTTTTCAGCTCACATGTCTGCCAGAGCTGTGTCCCAGGAATCTAAAGCTCTCCATCCTGCACAATCTTACCAGCCACGCATTCATCCGTCTTCTCCTTCTAGTTCTATAATCAATGACATCCTTGACCCTGGCACCAGGGAGTCAACACAACATCCTGGATTCACGCCTGCGGTCGCAGAAAAGTTTGTTTGTTCCCCTGACTATTACTATAGCTATTTCAGAGTTCCCTGTACCCCGCTGTGCAGCTGAGCCACCAGTGGTGCCATGGACTTGGCTCTGGCTGCAAACCCCAGGCAAAGCATCACTTGCCACAGCATACAGAACTGAATGCATGTTGGAGAGCGAGATGCACTCAGGGGTCTCCTGCACTACCTACTTGATTATTTTTGACTGCCTGGTGATCTCCAATTCCCTCTCTCCCTGCATATTATTTAGCTGTGGGATGATTACATCTGTAAACGTGCTATCCACATAGCTCTCATCCTCATGAATGCACCTCAGCGTCGGAAGCTGCCACTCAAGTTCCAAAACCAAGAGCTCAAGCTGCCACAATTGACAACACTTTCTGCACAAATGATTCTCCAGTGTACGGGAAGAATCTTGGAGCTCCCACATAGCACAGGAGGTGCACTCGCGATGTTGAAGCACCCCTGCCATTCCTTTGCTTAATAAGTGACCCTTTGTCACTGCTCAAAAGGAACCCTTACTAATACTACCACACCTCAGAATTATTAGTAAAATCTTACTAGTTCTGATAAACCCGACTAAAAATGATACTCATATGTTCAAAATACTCACCGGCTACTTACTTGTTCTAATGTTATACTTTTCTTGATTACACAGATATGTAAACCTTCCTACTGGTAATAGACCTTGCCAATGCTAATAAAGTTTACCAATTATAATAAACTTAACGACTATAAGTAAACCTTATCAATACTGATAAACTCGAATAGCACTTAATGCAGCTTATGTATTAAGCTGCCTAAATTTGAACGAATTCACTCCCTGCTGGCTCTCTCCCTAACTGTCATAGAGTCATAGAGTTATACAGCACAGAAACAGGCCCTTCGGCCCACCGTGTCTGTGCCGGCTATCAAGCACCTAACTATTCTAGTCCAATATGCCAGCACTTGGCACGTAGCCTTGTATGCTTTGGCATTTCAAGTGCTCATCTAAATACTTAAATGTTATGAGGGTTCCTGTCTTCACCGTCTATTCAGGCAGTACGTTCCAGATTCCAACCACCCTCTGGGTGAAAACAAAATCCTCAGATCCGCTCGAAACCTCCTGCCACTTACCTTAAATCTATGCCTCCTGGTTGTTGACCCCTCCACTGAGGGAAAACATTTCTTCCTATCGAACCTATCAAAGTCCCACAAATTTTGTATACCTCAATCATATCACCCCACAGCCTTCTCTGGTCTAAGGAAAACAACCCTAGCTTTTTCAGTCTCTCTTCATAGCTGAAATGCACCAGCCCAGGGAACTTTCTGGTGAATCTCCTCTGCACCCTCTCCCGTACAAGCTCATCCTTCCTATAGTGCGGTGCCCATAACTGTACACAGTACTCGAGCTGTGGCCTAACTACCGTTTTATGCAGCTCCATTATAACCCCCCTGCTCGTAAATTCTAAGCCTCGGCTAATAAAGACAAGTCTACCATCTGCCTTCCTAATCACCTTATCTACCTGTATTATAACGATTATAAAATCAGCTTTAGTTTTTAATTTATATAATACTGAATCGATCAAGTCTTACTTTGTATTTGATTGAGTGATTGTGATGCAGATAAATTAAAAGCTTACCTGTATAATCACCCCGGCGGCTTTCAGTCTCCCTGCTCTCTCTGTCGACTGTGAAGTCACTCTGACATTAGTTTTCGATGTTTCCCCTGCTCTGCTCCTGCCGTGCTCTCTTTCTCTTTCTCTCTTTGTCTCTTTCCATCTTGTCTCCAACTCTCCTTTTGGCACGTTCTTTAAAGCTCTGCGCCCGCCGTGCTCTCTCTCTTTTTCTCTCTCTCTGTCTTTCTCCCCCTCTCTCTCTGTTCTCCAACTGTTCTTTTGGTGCGCTTTTAAAGCTCCACACCGCCGTGCTGTCTTTCTCTCTGTTTCTTACTCCACAGCGGATGCCTGACTTGCTGAATATTTCCATAATTTTCTGATATTATAACACCGATATTATAACATCTGCTCACTGTTTTCTGTCAGTTTGCTGCTTCAAAGTGATAAGTTGGAAGATCAGAGTATGGGCACAATGAGGTCAGGAGCCGAGTGGATCTAGTGGAACCTAAACAGAGCATCAGTGAGCAGGTTATTGCTGTTTAAGTGGTGCGTGGTAGCAGTGTTGACTGCATCTTCCATCGCTTTGATGATGAATGAGAGTAGACTGACGGCGCAATAATTAGCTGGATTGGATTGGTCCTGCTGTTTTTGGATAGGAATATCTGGGCATTGCCCACCTTGTCAGGTACATGCCAGTGTTGAAGTTGTACTGGGTGAGCTTGCCTTGGGACACTGCTAGTGCTGCTGCTCGTGTCTTCACTACTACTGCCCAGATGTTCGCAGTAAAGGCCTGTTCCAGTGTAAAAATGAAACCATAAAGAGACCACATCCAACCCGAACAGGAACCGGGCCCGAGCCCTTTATTATTTTTTTTTCGTGCCCGAACTGACAGACTGTCCTAATGAAGTTAATAATATCAAACAAGTTATTGTGATCTACCTTGTCCAAATGTTGTGATCTGGTTTATCCATTCCGGCAGCAGGCTATTCCTGGAGATGGAGTTGGAAACCTGATCCTGATCTCATCACAAGGAACCAAAGCCCCCCGACCCCAATTTTCAAACAGGAGCACCTTATGGCCGAGTTCATTGGATAGTGATCAGGGGAACAAACTTAGTGATTTCCTTACCCCCTTCCTTTTTTAGTCAACACAGTTCGCAGAGGGTTGTAGGGCTGTCGAGATTTGGAGTGGTGGGGTGAGGTGATGGGTGTTCAAGGTCATGAAGATTTGAACATTAGCAACACAGAGGGCAATGATCATTTTCTTACTGCTATTCCTAAGCTCAGTCAATTCAATTCAGAGAGATTGGACTGGAAGGTAAATTACAGTGAAAGGAAAGACTGATTGATTGGAAATATCACAGAAAAGATAGCAGGACTTCCCAGTGTTGTTCGATTGTTAATGTACAGTACTGCAGGTTCCCGGTGCTGTATAATCATTAGTCTACAGTACTGCCGATCTGCTGTACTGTTTGATTGAAGCATTCTGGTTGATCAGCATACACATCATGGCCAGCACCTTGGATAGTTTACAAAGAAAAGAAACAAACAAACAAAAAAAGAGATGTGAATGTTGACAAAGTATGTTGAACAATTTCTAGCATTGACATTTAATACAAATTTACATAAACGTTCATATCAGTGTTGTTATCTCTGGGTTGTTGCCCGTGCCACGTGCTAGCGAAGAGAGGAATAGGGAGAGAGAGGAGTTGAACACGTGGCTGCAGGGATGGTGTAGGAGGGAGGCTTTTGGTTTCCTGGATAATTGGGGCTCTTTCTGGGGTAGGTGGGACCTCTACAAACAGGATGGTCTTCACCTGAACCAGAGGGGTACCAATATCCTGGGGGGGAGATTTGTTAGTGCTCTTTGGGGGGCGGGGGTTAAACTAAATCAGCAGGGGAATGGGAACCTAAATTGTAGTTCCAGTGTACAGGCTGTTGAGAGTAGTGAGGTAGGGGATAAGGTTACAGGGACGCAAGAGGGCACTGGCAAGCAAGAACCTGGTTTAAAGTGTGTCTACTTCAACGCCAGGAGCATCCGGAATAAGGTGGGTGAGCTTGCAGCATGGGTTGGTACCTGGGATCCTGATGTTGTGGACATTTCAGAGACATGGGTAGAGCAGGGGCAGGAATGGATGTTGCAGGTTCCGGGATTTAGATGTTTCAGTCAGAACAGAGAAGAGGGTAAAAGAGGGGGGGGGGGGTGTGGCATTGTTAATCAAGGAAAGTATTACAGCGGCAGAAAGGACGTTTGAGGACTCGTCTACTGAGGTAGTATGGGCCGAGGTTAGAAACAGGAGAGGAGAGGTCACCCTGTTGGGAGTTTTCTATAGACCTCCGAATAGTTCCAGAGATGTAGAGGAAAGGATAGCGAAGATGATTCTCGACAGGAGCGAGAGTAACAGGGTAGTGGTTATGGCGGACTTTAACTTTCCAAATATTGACTGGAAATACTATAGTTCGAGTACTTTAGATGGGTCTGTTTTTGTCCAGTGTGTGCAGGAGGGTTTTCTGACACAGTATGTGGACAGGCCAACCAGGGGCGATGCCACATTGGATCTGGTACTGGGAAATGAACCCGGCCAGGTGTTCGATTTAGATGCAGGTGAGCACTTTGGCGATAGTGATCTCAATTCGGTTAGGTTTACCTTAGCGATGGGCAGGGACAGGTATATACCGCAGGGCAAGAATTATAGCTGGGGGAAAGGAAAGTATGACGCGATTAGGCAAGATTTAGGATGTGTAGGATGGGGAAGGAAACTGCAGGGGATGGGCACAAACGAAATGTGGAGCTTATTCAAGGAGCAGCTAATGCGTGTCCTTGATAAGTATGTACCTGTCAGGCAGGGAGGAAGTTGTCGAGCGAGGGAGCCGTGGTTTACTCAAGAAGTTGAAGCGCTTGTCAAGAGGAAGAGGGCGGCTTATGTTAGGATGAGACGTGAAGGCTCAGTTCGGGCGCTTGAGAGTTACAAGCGAGCCAGGAAGGATCTAAAGGGAGGGCTAAGAAGAGCAAGGAGAGGACACGAGAAGTCATTGGCGGATAGGATCAAAGAAAACCCTAAGGCTTTCTAAAGGTATATCAGGAATAAAAGAATGATAAGAGTTAGAACAGGGCCAATCAAAGATAGTAGTGGGAAGTTGTGTGCGGAATCAGAGGAGATAGGGGAAGCGTTAAATGAATATTTTTCGTCAGTATTTCCAGTAGAGAAAGAAAATGTTGCCGAGGAGATTACTGAGATACAGACTACTAGGCTAGATGGGATTGAGATTCACAAGGAGGAGGTGTTAGCAATTTTGGAAAGAGTGAAAATAGATAAGTCCCCTGGGCCAGATGGGATTTATCCTAGGATTCTCTGGGAAGCCAGGGAGGAGATTGCAGAGCCGTTGTTGTTGATCTTTATGTCGTCATTGTCGACAGGAATAGTGCCGGAGGACTGGAGGATAGCAAATGTTGTCCCCTTGTTCAAGAAGGGGAGTAGAGACAGCCCTGGTAATTATAGACCTGTGAGCCTTACTTCGGTTGTGGGTAAAATGTTGGAAAGGGTTATAAGAGATAGGATTTCTAATCATCTTGAAAAGAATAAGTTCATTTGCGATAGTCAGAACGGTTTTGTGAAAGGGAGGTCGTGCCTCACAAACCTTATTGAGTTTTTCGAGAAGGTGACCAAACAGGTGGATGAGGGTAAAGCCGTGGATGTGGTGTATATGGATTTCAGTAAGGCGTTGGATAAGGGTCCCCACGGTAGGCTATTGCAGAAAATACGGAAGTATGGGGTTGAAGGTGATTTAGATCTTTGGATCAGAAATTGGCTAGCTGAAAGAAGACAGAGGGTGGTGGTTGATGGCAAATGTTCATCCTGGAGTTTAGTTACTAGCGGAGTACCGCAAGGTTCTGTTTTGGGGTCACTGCTGTTTGTCATTTTTATAAATGACCTGGATGCGGGTGTAGAAGGGTGGGTCAGTAAATTTGCGGATGACACGAAGGTCGGTGTAGTTGTGGATAGTGTCGAAGGGTGTTGTAGGGTACAGAGGGACATAGATAGGCTGCAGAGCTGGGCTGAGAGATGGCAAATGGAGTTTAATGCGGAGAAGTGTGAGGTGATTCACTTTGGAAGGACTAACAGCAATGCAGAGTACTGGGCTAATGGGAAGATTCTTGGTAGTGTAGATGAGCAGAGAGATCTTGGTGTCCAGGTACATAAATCCCTGAAGGTTGCTACCCAGGTTAATAGAGCTGTTAAGAAGGCATATGTTGTGTTAGCTTTTATTAGTAGGGGGATCGAGTTTCGGAGCCACGAGGTCATGATGCAGCTGTAAAAAAACTCTGGTGAGGCCGCACCTTGAGTATTGCGTGCAGTTCTGGTCACCGAATTATAGGAAGGATGTGGAAGCTTTGGAAAGGGTGCAGAGGAGATTTACTAGGATGTTGCTTGGTATGGAAGGAAGGTCTTACGAGGAAAGGCGGAGGGACTTGGGGTTGTTTTCGTTAGAGAGAAGGAGGAGGAGAGGTGACTTAATAGAGACATACAAGATAATCAGAGGGTTAGATAGGGTGGATAGTGAGAGTCTTTTTCCTCGGATGATGATGGCAAACACGAGGGGACATAGCTTTAAGTTGAGGGGTGAAAGATATAGGACAGATGTCAGAGGTAGTTTCTTTACGCAGAGAGTAGTCGGGGCGTGGAACGCCCTGCCTGCAACAGTAGTAGACTCGCCAACTTTAAGGGCATTTAAGTGGTCATTGGATAGACATATGGATGAAAATGGAATAGTGTAGGTCAGATGATCGGCGCAACATCGAGGGCCGAAGGGCCTGTACTGCGCTGTAATGTTCTAATGTTCTAATATTCTAATGTTCTATTATCACTTTTAAAACAAATATTATTTCCCTAGATTATTTAATGTTATGTGTAAATCTCAACTCTCCAAGTCTTTCAGAGTGTCCATTTATCCTATGAGATCTTTTTTAGTTTCTTTTTAACACTGCCAGATAAACAATCGGCAAGCGCTGCACATTAATTGTTTTTACACACTGGACTGTCTTGTTTCTCGACAAAATTACAGTTCAAGCTTAGAAAAGATAAAACATCCCAGAAACCCTGATTTGAAGCATTAAAATCCGAAACAAATAATCTAACAGCGATCGAATGCAGTTAAGTATTTATTGAACATCTTTCTCCCAACTCCTTGAGTACCTAAAATTAAAGATCCCAAGTCTAGGAGCCGAACGAAGTTTTTGTAGATAACTTTCAAGTACACACAGTATTTCTCTTTTCTGTCAGAAATAGCAGCTTGTCTCTTCTGAGACTTTCAAACAACGGCTTGACTCCATCATGATTTTTAAGCAGTCTTCTCATGATATTAACCATTTTCTCTCGACAAAGTAAGACTTGCTCTTCTCGAGCACCTTTCACGACCTCAGGACGTCCCAAACCACTTTCCACCCAATGAAGGCCTATGTGAATTGTCGTCACCGTTGTAAAGTAGGAAACGCAGCAGCCATTGCCCACTGCAAGCTCCCACGAACGGCACTGTGATAATAACCAGATAAAACAGAAATGAATCGCGTCAAACTGTATATGAAAAAGAAAACGTACAGCCGACTCCAACGAAGCACCCAATGAGCAGTTAGATGATTTAGTAGTCTCAGTTACAAACGTAGCAAGTAGGTATTCTCAGTTACAGACATAGCAAGTAAGTAGTCACAGTTACAGACATAGCAACAAAAAAGGAAAAGAATAAATAGTTTTATAAATGGCCATGTACAAAACAAATAGTGTCAACAGTGGAAGGCTTAAGGGCAATCCGCCACTATTCGATTGTCCTTCCAGCTGCGCAGAAGTTTCTCTCACTGCTGCTACTGCTCGCCGGAATGCCAAGTGTATAATTCTAGCCAGCCGGGCTAATTTAGGGTATGCAACAATGTGTTCTTTCCACCAGCCCAACAGATCAGCTTGTTTTCCATCGTCAACACATCAGTCCTCTGTGCTGTGTACCGCTACACTTCACCATTTGTCTCCACTTCTTCATGAAAATTTTGCAATACTGTCAGTGTTTTTTGGCAGCAATGTAGTTTCATTGTCAACCACTGTGGTTTCCTTCTGTATAAAGTTGTTGAAAAGTCTGAGTCCTTCAGAACAAACTTTTTTGTCTACCATTAAAGAAAAATACTGCAGACGCTGGAAATATGAAATAAAAAACAAGAAATGCTGGTAATACTCAGCAGGTCTGGCAGCATCTGTGGAGAGGGAAGCAGAGTTAACGTCTCAGGTCAGTGACCATTCATCAGAACTGGCCAAGGTTAGAAATGTAATACGTTTTGCACGAATAAAGCAGGGGTGGGACAAAAGATGACAAAATACAAGGTGTTTATAGGACAGGGTCACAGAGAATAACTGCCCAGAAGGTCATTGAACAAAGGCAAATGACATGTTAACAGTGCGTTGAAAGACAAAGCGTTCGTACAGCTTCTGGTCATTTCTTCTCTGTGACCCTGTCCTGTCAACAACTTGTCTTTTGTTATCCCTTGCCCCATCCCTTTTTTTAGCTGAAAACCTATTATATTTCGAACCTTTGCCAATTCTGATGAAGGGTCACTGATCTGAAAAGTTAATTCTGCTTCTCTCTCCACTGCCAGACCTGCTGAGTATTTCCAGCATTTCTTGTTTTCCCTCCCTATCATGGCTGGACAACATATGCAGCTGATTAAATTTAGGCTAGAGAAATGCTGCTATCTTGTGAACGTCATTTACTTCAACTTTCTTCAGAAGCCACTCTCTGTGCCGTTTCCTGACAACTGCTTTCATTTGAGTATCTGTAGAAAGTGGCATGCAGAGTCGTTTAATTTTCTCAAACCACGGAATTAACAAGTTCAATGTGGGATAATGGTCTTCCTCGAGTTCCCTCTGAGCTTCAGAAAATTGTCGGAGGAACCGAAGCAAAATCTGCAAGACATCGGGAGAGATGGTTTCCAGCCTGTAGTTTTCCCCACGCTGTTCCAGTTTCTCGGGCAGCTCTTGATAAATATTCTGAATTGAATTCTGTGTCAGATATACAGTACAGTACCTCGTTTCTCCCATTTTATTTACAGTTTCAGACACTGTGCAGCAAGACCAGATTGTTTAGCATATGTCACCAAGTCTTTGGCTTGAAGTATAATTTCGACAAAATCTGGAGCTTCAGAAGCTATTTCCTTTGGATCAAGTGAATGTTGAAGGATCATGTTATATACGTGGTCCTTACAATCCAGACATCGATATGGTCTAAGAGCAAGCACTATGTTAGCACCTTGATCTGTCACTCAGACTAATTTATTTAAATTAGCTGGGTCGAATCCAACAGTATTCACGAGCAGCTTTAAAATCTCACGCCTGATGTTTTTATCAGTTTTGACGTCCTCCAGTGGAAACATTGCTGTTGTTCAAACTTTGGCATAAAGTTGAACATCTACAGTGATCTAATGACAAGTTATCAACGAAAAATGGATTTTACGGTAGTCGTCCGTCCACATGTCAGTTGTCATTCCCACATTCACATCCTTTAGTGTGTCAGTAATTTGAGAGATTAGTTGTTTTCTCTTTTCTTCGACCACATCACGTCACCTTCTTGAAACTGTACTTGGATTTGGTAACACACTTGATGCTGATACTCGACCGTATGTTGCAAGCACATTGATAAGCTATTGTGGTAGCTCAACAAACCCTTCACTGGAGACAGTGCAGAAAGGTCGACTATCCGTGCAACAGAGACTTTCTCATTTGTCTGTAATTTCTGATTTCTTGTGAGTGGGTATGTTTTTCTTCCCTCGCCTGTGCAAACGAAGTTAGAATGGACTGACTTGGCCCTGCTGCGGGTCGAGTACAACCTTTCTCAGTGTGCTGCTGCAAAGATGAATCTCCCATCTTATTGCTGTCAGATTTTAGTATAAGTTTCCAAGATTTGCATTGCACAAATCCACTTGAGCTTTTACTATTGCAGAAAGCATTGAAATGTTTCCAAGTGGAAGATTAACCTTTCCGGCTACAGGATTTTCCACTGCTAAACATTATCCAGTAGTCAGCATTCGTTTTACATCCATAGTGTACTGTAGTGTAGAATCACCTTTGAATGTATTGAAGCGACAGCATGAGCACGATGACGTTATAGAGACGCTCACTCACTCACTGCAGAGTGCGGAGTCCGGACTGTGCGTTTCCCACCTTGACCTGAATGTTGAATTGAAGATTACTTCCCGGAGGACGCACTGTCCAGCCCGACCTGCCAGAAGCCCGAATGCTGGACTTGGAAGAGAGGCCCATCCCGACCCGAACCCGACACATGTCACCGGGTCCAGTCAGCTTCAGGTCGGGGAGCCAGGCTTTAACTGAGACAAGAGTTTAATTCCAGTTCTTTGTTAATTTATTGAATTAAACTGTATCAACTGACTTGGAGGGATTTGTACCCATGTTGCCAAGGAATTAGACCATACGTTTGCTTTTTGATTTCCAGTTTAGTGATTATATTTTTTTTAATTCTATGTCTAAGTCTGCATTTCCTGCTAATCAGGCAAGGACAGCAGATTTCTTCCCTTTATGGCATTAGCAAACTAGTCTTTTTTTTTAATTATAGTCCACAAAATCTTTTTTAGACTTGCTTCTTAATTGCAGGTTTTTGAAATGCTGTTGGTGGATTCGAACCTCAATTTCGAGATCCAAGGCCTGGGTCTCTGCCTGTTACTAGTTTAGTGATATTGCCACTAGATCATCGCCATCCTGACTTCATGACCATCTCCAGTTACTCTCATGCACTGTAAATGTGAGTCTGGATTCATCGCTGGATTTCAGAGTCCCTCTTGAGTAAAATAACTAGATAGTCGAGACAAAGAATCACATTGCTCCCCAGCTCATCCCAAAGTAGAACTTCAAGGGCAAAATTCATGGTGATTTCAACATTTCAGTCGAACAAGTAGTGAACATGTCAGCGATCGGGTGAGAAAGTGCCATCAGTGCAACAATGAAATAGGTTTAAGTCGAATGAACCTTCCGACTGTAGGTGTCAAAAGCAGGAAGGATCTAGTCACTTACCCGTTATACCAGAGATTGTTAGAAAGAACAATAGCAAAAAAAAGAAACATGCCTACATACTGTAGCCACACTTACAATATCAGAGGCAAAGGGAGACAGAATAAATCCATACACACACAGCTCCAGAAAAGGACAAGTACAGAATGAATCCCACACTCCCATTCTGTAGCAGAGGCTTACAGATAGAGAATGTTTCCGTCTCTCTTACACGCAGTATCAGGAATTTTCAGATGGAGAATTAGTCTCACAGTCATACACAGGAACAGAGAGTGACAGATTCAGAAGTAATCCCTCACTCACACATTACGGGAGTGTGACTGGCACAGAGGTAATCTCACACGCACACTGCACCAAACAGTGATAGAAACAAAATTAATCCACAGTCAGACACAGTAGCTGGAATTGTCAGATAGAAAGTGAATCCCACACCACACAAAGTACTGAGAAAGACAGATACAGAATTAATCTCACACACACACAAAGTACCAGAATTTTACAGATACAGTATTATTCACCTTCCGGGGTGAGGTGGGGAAGGCGGACGAGCAGGAGAAAGACAGGGAGAAGGGGGGTTTGAGATTTTCACGCTGCAGAAATGTTCCTCTCTCTGGGATCTCTCAACTATTATCAATAAACAGATTATTTGTGTAATATCACATTGCTGCCGATGGGATCTTGCTGTGCACAGCTTGCCTGCAGAATTCCCGCATTGCAACAGTGACTACATTTTAGAAGTGCATTCATTGTGTGCAAAGCTCCCGGGATGGCCTGAGCTTGAAGCCGTATAATTCCTGAATAATGCTGGTGTTTTGGGCAGTGGTGCCGAATTTGAGGGTGAAATGAAATGTGCAGCAGCCATTTGAATTGAGAGTCAGATTCTGAGAGTGGATTTCTCTGTCC